>NC_069506.1:393717-551099 GCF_027579735.1 Bombina bombina | reverse complement strand
CCCTCCCCACAATTGTCCCCGCCATCTTAAGTACTGGCAGAAACTCTGCCAGTACTAAAATAAAAGGTATATTTGGGCTTTTTTTAGTTTTTTTTTTATAGCATATTTACATATGCTGCTGTGTAGGATCCCCCCTTAGCCCCCAACCTCACAGATCCCCCACCAAACAGCTCTCTAACCCTCCCCCTCTGCCTTAATGGGCGCCATCTTGGGTACTGGCAGCTGTCTGCCAGTACCCAGTTTAGAACAAAAATGTGCTTTTTTTTTAAGAAAAATCCCTTTTTCTGTAGTGTAGCTCCCCCCACACCCAAGAACAACCCCCCACCCCTCCAAGATCCCTTTTACTGAAGTTTATTTGTTTTTTAATTTGTCCCTTTTCCCCCACAGTTACAATCTAATTTTCTGTAGTATAGCGGTTCCCACCCGCTCCCGCCCAGTGCACGCGCCCGCCCGCCACCCTCTGTGCACGCGCGCGCGCCCCCGTCAGCTCCGGCCCCGATCCCGCCCCCCCTCCACCTTATACGGCCCATCGATGGCCGCCCCACCCGCCTCCCAAGTCAGCTCCCACCCACCAACGTTACCGGCCACCGATGTCCGGTGCAGAGAGGGCCACAGAGTGGCTCTCTCTGCATCGGATGGCCATGCAGGGTTATTGCAGGATGCCTCCATATCGAGGCATCACTGCAATAACCGGAAAGCAGCTGGAAGCGAGCAGGATCGCTTCCAGCTGCTTTCCACACTGAGGACGTGCAGGGTACGTTCTCAGGCATTAACTGCCTTTTTTCTGAGGACGTACCCTGCACGTCCTCAGTCGTTAAGGGGTTAAAAAAAAAAGCTCCGTAACATAAGGAACACCATTTAACTCCCTGGCTCCTAGAAAGGACTGCAGTTTATTCCTAAGCAGTGTATTGCAGCCCTTTTTGGTAGCCATGGGGTTAAATTGTGAATCAGTCAGTGTTGTCCTATGCATGCTGCAGGGCAGGAGGTCATGAGGGAGAGGAGGACTCCAGTTTAAATTTACAACTCTACTGCACACAGCACTTGAAGGAACAACTATGTGATCATAAAGGTCAGTCTGACTGTGAGTTAGTTCATAGAAATTCTTATACTCTGCCTCTAACAAAATTCTAAATATACTGTATATGCACTGTGGCACAAAGAAGGGTTAACTCAAATTATTAATACACTTCCACTGTTATGAACATTTATATGAGCTGGACTGGACTTCAAGTTTAGAATAAGAAAAGTCCCATGAATATTTAAAAAAAAAAAAAAATTACCATGCATGTCCCTGCATATATATGTGTATGTCTGCCTATATATGTGCAGCATGTGTTGGTGCCTATCTCTGTGCATCTATGTATGTATGTGTGTACCTCTACATGTATGTGTGTGTATCTGTATGTGTATCTCTGTGTGTGTATGTATGTATGTATGTATGTATTTATGTGTGTGTATCTCTGTGTATGTATGTTTGTATATTTCTTTGTATGTATGAATGTGTATCTGTATGTATGTCTGTGTATCTCTGTGTGTGTGTATCTCTAAGTATGTATGTGTGTGTGTGTGTATCTTTGTGTATGTATGTGTGAGTGTATCCCTAAGTATGTGTCTGTGTATGTGTCCCTTTCATCTGCTATCTTGTGTACTAACCTTACACAATCATGCCAGTACATCCCCTAACATCAAAGGTCCTCATAGCACCCAAGGACCCAAAAACCTTAGAAATACAGCTTCTGTCCTCAAGATCTACCTTTAAAAACACCCACCCAAAATAATAAAAAATAGATAAGCTAAATTGGTGAGGGGCTGGAAATGTTAGATATAGTGTGGCAGTGGTGGGTCCTACCCCTATAGTAGGTATAACAATGATACCTATATAAGTTATATACCAGCACTTATTACAAGCAAAATTTGTTTTCTGTGGGTGGGGCTTTCTCAAAGGGGCGGGGTCTTGTGCACCACCATCTTAAAAATTCATCAGCCGCCACTGGGTCAGGGGTGCAGAAGGTTAGGGGTTTGTACAATGGGTCAGGGCTGCAGGAGGTTAGGGGTTTGTACAAAGGTTCAGGGATGCGGGAGGTTAGGAGTTTATACAATGGTACAGAAATATAAAAGATGTTCTGGTTAAAGCAGATGTTGGTTCAAATAAGAAAAAAACTCAAGACTTTTTTGTCTACTCCTAAGGTGGGATGTTTTCCTTGTTTAGGATGTTGCAATTGCAATAACATTATTAAGGGAGAATTCTTTGTACATCTTATACATTGAAGAAAGTTTAAAATTCCAGGTGTTTTTACTTACAATTCTGAATATATTGTATACCTTATTAAATGCCCCTGTTCGAAGATTTATATTGGGGAGTCCACCATTTATATGGTAACCACTGTGATTGTCATTTATAAAGTAATCACTGTGACTGTCATTTATAAGGTAACTACTGTGGCTGTCACTTATAAGGTAATCACTGTGACTGTCATTTATAAGGTAATCACTGTGACTGTCATTTATAAGGTAACCACTGTGACTGTCACTTATAAGGTAACCACTGTGACTGTAATCTATAAGGTAACCACTGTGAGTGTCACTTATAAGGTAATCACTGTGACTGTCATTTATAAGGTAACCACTGTGACTGTCATTTATAAGGTAATCACTGTGACTGTCACTTATAAGGTAACCACTGTGACTGTCACTTAGAAGGTAATCACTGTGACTGTCATTTATAAGGTAACTACTGTGACTGTCATTTATAAGGTAACTACTGTCATTGTCAATTATAAAGTAACCACTGTGTGACTGTCATTTATAAGGTAACCACTGTGACTGTCACTTATAAAGTAACCACTGTGACTGTCATTATAAGGTAATCACTGTGACTGTCACTTATAAGGTAATCACTGTGACTGTCACTTATAAAGTAACCACTGTAACTGTCACTTATAAGGTAATCACTGTGACTGTCACTTATAAAGTAACCACTGTGACTGTCATTATAAGGTAATCACTGTGACTGTCACTTATAAGGTAACCACTGTGTCTGTCATTTATAAGTTAGCTACTGTGACTGTCATTTATAAGGTAATCACTATGAGTGTCATTTATAAGGTAACCACTGTGACTGTCATTATAAGGTTATAACTGTGACTGACATTTATAAGGTAACTACTGTGATTGTCATTTATAAATGGGTTAGGGGTGCAGGAGGTTAGGGGTTTGTACAATGGGTCAGGGGTGCAGGAGGTTAGGGGTTTGTACAATGGGTCAGGGGTGCAGGAGGTTAGGGGTTTGTACAATGGGTCAGGGGTGCAGAAGGTTAGGGGTTTGTACAATGGGTCAGGGGTGCAGGAGGTTAGGGGTTTGTACAATGGGTCAGGGGTGCAGGAGGTTAGGGGTTTGTACAATGGGTCAGGGGTGCAGAAGGTTAGGGGTTTGTACAATGGGTCAGGGGTGCAGGAGGTTAGGGGTTTGTACAATGGGTCAGGGGTGCAGGAGGTTAGGGGTTTGTACAATGGTACAGAAATATAACTGTCACTTATAAGGTAATCACTGTGACTGTCACTTATAAAGTAACCACTGTGACTGTCATTATAAGGTAATCACTGTGACTGTCACTTATAAGGTAACCACTGTGTCTGTCATTTATAAGTTAGCTACTGTGACTGTCATTTATAAGGTAATCACTATGAGTGTCATTTATAAGGTAACCACTGTGACTGTCATTATAAGGTTATAACTGTGACTGACATTTATAAGGTAACTACTGGGATTGTCATTTATAAATGGGTTAGGGGTGCAGGAGGTTAGGGGTTTGTACAATGGGTCAGGGGTGCAGGAGGTTAGGGGTTTGTACAATGGGTCAGGGGTGCAGGAGGTTAGGGGTTTGTACAATGGGTCAGGGGTGCAGAAGGTTAGGGGTTTGTACAATGGGTCAGGGGTGCAGGAGGTTAGGGGTTTGTACAATGGGTCAGGGGTGTAGGAGGTTAGGGGTTTGTACAATGGTACAGAAATATAAAAGATGTTCTGGTTAAAGCAGATGTTGGTTCAAATAAGAAAAAAACTCAAGACTTTTTTGTCTACTCCTAAGGTGGGATGTTTTCCTTGTTTAGGATGTTGCAATTGCAATAACATTATTAAGGGAGAATTTTTTGTACATCCTATGCACTGAAGAAAGTTTACAATTCCAGGTGTTTTTACTTACAATTCTGAATATATTGTATACCTTATTAAATGCCCCTGTTCGAAGATTTATATTGGGGGTCCACCAGAAGGGTTAGAGACAGGATAAATGAACACAAATCTAATATACGTTGTGGCAATAGGGATGCTCCTGTCTCTGGCCATTTCTTGCAGGCTGGACATAGTGTTTCTCAACTTAGGTATCAAATAATAGAACAAATGAAAAGGCCTAGAAGGGGTGGTGACAGACAAAAATTGTTGAAATGTAGAGAAACATTTTGGATCTACACTTTACAGTCAATGATCCCCCTAGGTATGAATAAAGAAATAGCCTGGAATGTTACTTTGTGGTCCTTTACCTTTTTGATAGGATTGTTCTAATTTTTCTAATTGTTGCTCTTGATATTATTAGGTTGTGATATTTTGTATATAACTAACTCATGTTTTTACATAAAATCTGTTTGTATTGGTTCTTTAGGTTACTGACGAATAGAAGTGATGGACTTTTCCACCACTAGATGGAGTGATGAACTTATCAGCTAATTACTGCTAATATCAAATGTACACCTGTAAAGGTAATAGTCTCCTCCCTTGCTTGGTATAAAGGTGATGTTGTTTTATCTCACATGATTAAGGTCAGTTAGAAAGAAACGTCTTTTGATGTCCCAATGAAAGAAAATTTTGAATTGCTCTCACTGTGGTGCTGGTCCTACTTTGGATTTATACTGTACGTTATGTACACAACAATACGCAGCTGGTACTGTACGTTATGTACACAACAATACGCAGCTGGTACTGTATGTTATGTACACAAAAATACGCAGCTGGTACTGTATGTTATGTACACAACAATACGCAGCTGGTACTGTATGTTATGTACACAACAATACGCAGCTGGTACTGTACGTTATGTACACAACAATACACAGCTGGTACTGTACGTTATGTACACAACAATACACAGCTGGTACTGTACGTTATGTACACAACAATACGCAGCTGGTACTGTACGTTATGTACACAACAATACGCAGCTGGTACTGTACGTTATGTACACAACAATACGCAGCTGGTACTGTACGTTATGTACACAATACGCAGCTGGTACTGTACGTTATGTACACAACAATACGCAGCTGGTACTGTATGTTATGTACACAACAATACGCAGCTGGTACTGTATGTTATGTAGACAACAATACGCAGCTGGTACTGTACGTTATGTACACAACAATACACAGCTGGTACTATACGTTATGTACACAACAATACGCAGCTGGTACTGTACGTTATGTACACAATAAACAGCTGGTACTATACGTTATGTACACAATAATACACAGCTGGTACTGTACATTATGTACACAACAATACGCAGCTGGTACTGTACGTTATGTACACAACAATACGCAGCTGGTACTGTACGTTATGTACACAATACGCAGCTGGTACTGTATGTTATGTACACAACAATACACAGCTGGTACTGTAAGTTATGTACACAACAATACGCAGCTGGTACTGTACGTTATGTACACAACAATACGCAGCTGGTACTGTAAGTTATGTACACAACAATACACAGCTGGTACTGTACGTTATGTACACAACAATACGCAGCTGGTACTGTACGTTATGTACACAACAATACACAGCTGGTACTGTACGTTATGTACACAACAATACGCAGCTGGTACTGTACGTTATGTACACAATAAACAGCTGGTACTATACGTTATGTACACAATAATACACAGCTGGTACTGTACATTATGTACACAACAATACACAGCTGGTACTGTACGTTATGTACACAACAATACGCAGCTGGTACTGTACGTTATGTACACAACAATACGCAGCTGGTACTGTACGTTATGTACACAACAATACGCAGCTGGTACTGTACGTTATGTACACAACAATACACAGCTGGTACTGTACGTTATGTACACAATACGCAGCTGGTACTGTACGTTATGTACACAACAATACACAGCTGGTACTGTACGTTATGTACACAACAATACACAGCTGGTACTATACGTTATGTACACAATAATACACAGCTGGTACTGTACATTATGTACACAACAATACACAGCTGGTACTGTACGTTATGTACACAACAATACGCAGCTGGTACTGTACGTTATGTACACAACAATACGCAGCTGGTACTGTACGTTATGTACACAGCAATACGCAGCTGGTACTGTACGTTATGTACACAACAATACGCAGCTGGTACTGTACGTTATGTACACAACAATACGCAGCTGGTACTGTACGTTATGTACACAACAATACGCAGCTGGTACTGTACGTTATGCACACAACAATACGCAGCTGGTACTGTACGTTATGCACACAACAATACGCAGCTGGTACTGTACGTTATGCACACAACAATACGCAGCTGGTACTGTACATTATGCACACAACAATACGCAGCTGGTACTGTACGTTATGTACACAACAATACACAGCTGGTACTGTACGTTATGTACACAACAATACACAGCTGGTACTGTACGTTATGTACACAACAATACGCAGCTGGTACTGTACGTTATGTACACAACAATACGCAGCTGGTACTGTACGTTATGTACACAACAATACGCAGCTGGTACTGTACGTTATGTACACAACAATACGCAGCTGGTACTGTAAGTTATGTACACAACAATACGCAGCTGGTACTGTACGTTATGTACACAATACGCACCTGGTACTGTACATTATGTACACAATAATACGCAGCTGGTACTGTACATTATGTACACAATAATACGCAGCTGGTACTGTACGTTATGTACACAACAATACGCAGCTGGTACTGTACGTTATGTACACAACAATACGCAGCTGGTACTGTACGTTATGTACACAACAATACGCAGCTGGTACTGTACGTTATGTACACAGCAATACGCAGCTGGTACTGTACGTTATGTACACAACAATACGCAGCTGGTACTGTACGTTATGTACACAACAATACGCAGCTGGTACTGTACGTTATGTACACAACAATACGCAGCTGGTACTGTACGTTATGCACACAACAATACGCAGCTGGTACTGTACGTTATGCACACAACAATACGCAGCTGGTACTGTACGTTATGCACACAACAATACGCAGCTGGTACTGTACATTATGCACACAACAATACGCAGCTGGTACTGTACGTTATGTACACAACAATACACAGCTGGTACTGTACGTTATGTACACAACAATACACAGCTGGTACTGTACGTTATGTACACAACAATACGCAGCTGGTACTGTACGTTATGTACACAACAATACGCAGCTGGTACTGTACGTTATGTACACAACAATACGCAGCTGGTACTGTACGTTATGTACACAACAATACGCAGCTGGTACTGTAAGTTATGTACACAACAATACGCAGCTGGTACTGTACGTTATGTACACAATACGCACCTGGTACTGTACATTATGTACACAATAATACGCAGCTGGTACTGTACATTATGTACACAATAATACGCAGCTGGTACTGTACGTTATGTACACAACAATACGCAGCTGGTACTGTACGTTATGTACACAACAATACGCAGCTGGTACTGTACGTTATGTACACAACAATACGCAGCTGGTACTGTACGTTAGGTACACAACAATACGCAGCTGGTACTGTACGTTATGTACACAACAATACGCAGCTGGTACTGTACGTTATGTACACAATACGCAGCTGGTACTGTACGTTATGTACACAACAATACGCAGCTGGTACTGTACGTTATGCACACAACAATACGCAGCTGGTACTGTACGTTAGGTACACAACAATACGCAGCTGGTACTGTACGTTATGTACACAACAATACGCAGCTGGTACTGTACGTTATGTACACAACAATACGCAGCTGGTACTGTAAGTTATGTACACAACAATACGCAGCTGGTACTGTACGTTATGTACACAATACGCACCTGGTACTGTACATTATGTACACAATAATACGCAGCTGGTACTGTACATTATGTACACAATAATACGCAGCTGGTACTGTACGTTATGTACACAACAATACGCAGCTGGTACTGTACGTTATGTACACAACAATACGCAGCTGGTACTGTACGTTATGTACACAACAATACGCAGCTGGTACTGTACGTTAGGTACACAACAATACGCAGCTGGTACTGTACGTTATGTACACAACAATACGCAGCTGGTACTGTACGTTATGTACACAACAATACGCAGCTGGTACTGTACGTTATGCACACAACAATACGCAGCTGGTACTGTACGTTAGGTACACAACAATACGCAGCTGGTACTGTACGTTATGTACACAACAATACGCAGCTGGTACTGTACGTTATGTACACAACAATATGCAGCTGGTACTGTACACAGCTGGTACTGTACGTTATGCACACAATAATACGCAGCTGGTACTGTACATTATGCACACAACAATACGCAGCTGGTACTGTACGTTATGCACACAACAATACACAGCTGGTACTGTACGTTATGTACACAACAATACGCAGCTGGTACTGTACGTTATGTACACAACAATACGCAGCTGGTACTGTACGTTATGTACACAACAATACACAGCTGGTACTATACGTTATGTACACAATAATACGCAGCTGGTACTGTACGTTATGTACACAACAATACACAGCTGGTACTGTACATTATGCACACAACAATACACAGCTGGTACTGTACGTTATGTACACAACAATACACAGCTGGTACTGTAAGTTATGTACACAACAATACGTAGCTGGTACTGTACGTTATGTACACAACAATACACAGCTGGTACTGTACGTTATGTACACAACAATACACAGCTGGTACTGTACATTATGCACAACAATACACAGCTGGTACTGTACGTTATGTACACAACAATACGCAGCTGGTACTGTAAGTTATGCACACAACAATACGCAGCTGGTACTGTACGTTATGCACACAACAATACACAGCTGGTACTGTACGTTATGTACACAACAATACACAGCTGGTACTGTACGTTATGTACACAATAATACACAGCTGGTACTGTACGTTATGCACACAACAATACACAGCTGGTACTGTAAGTTATGTACACAACAATACGCAGCTGGTACTGTACGTTATGCACACAACAATACACAGCTGGTACTGTACGTTATGTACACAACAATACGCAGCTGGTACTGTACGTTATGCACACAACAATACACAGCTGGTACTGTACGTTATGTACACAACAATACACAGCTGGTACTGTACGTTATGCACACAACAATACGCAGCTGGTACTGTACATTATGTACACAACAATACGCAGCTGGTACTGTACGTTATGTACACAACAATACGCAGCTGGTACTGTACGTTATGTACACAACAATAAACAGCTGGTACTGTACGTTATGTACACAACAATACGCAGCTGGTACTGTACGTTATGCACACAACAATACGCAGCTGGTACTGTACGTTATGCACACAACAATACGCAGCTGGTACTGTACGTTATGCACACAACAATACGCAGCTGGTACTGTACGTTATGCACACAACAATACGCAGCTGGTACTGTACGTTATGCACACAACAATACGCAGCGGGTACTGTACATTATGTACACAACAATACGCAGCTGGTACTGTACGTTATGTACACAACAATACACAGCTGGTACTGTACGTTATGTACACAACAATACACAGCTGGTACTGTACGTTATGTACACAACAATACACAGCTGGTACTGTACATTATGTACACAACAATACGCAGCTGGTACTGTACATTATGTACACAACAATACGCAGCTGGTACTGTACGTTATGTACACAACAATACGCAGCTGGTACTGTACGTTATGTACACAACAATACGCAGCTGGTACTGTACATTATGTACACAACAATACGCAGCTGGTACTGTACATTATGTACACAACAATACACAGCTGGTACTGTACATTATGCACACAACAATACACAGCTGGTACTGTACGTTATGTACACAACAATACACAGCTGGTACTGTACGTTATGTACACAACAATACACAGCTGGTACTGTACGTTATGCACACAACAATACGCAGCTGGTACTGTAAGTTATGCACACAACAATACGCAGCTGGTACTGTAAGTTATGTACACACCAATACGCAGCTGGTACTGTACGTTATGTACACAACAATACGCAGCTGGTGTTATGTACACAATACGCAGCTGGTACTGTACGTTATGTACACAACAATACGCAGCTGGTACTGTACATTATGCACAGAACAATACACAGCTGGTACTGTACGTTATGTACACAACAATACGCAGCTGGTACTGTACGTTATGTACACAACAATACGCAGCTGGCACTGTATGTTATGTACACAACAATACGCAGCTGGTACTGTACATTATGTACACAATAAACAGCTGGTACTATACGTTATGTACACAATAATACACAGCTGGTACTGTACATTATGTACACAACAATACAGCTGGTACTGTACATTATGTACACAACAATACACAGCTGGTACTGTACGTTATGTACACAATGCACAGCTGGTACTGTACGTTATGTACACAATAATGCACAGCTGTACTGTACGTTATGTACACAATAATACACAGCTGCTACTGTACGTTATGTACAGAATAATACACAGCTGCTACTGTACAATATGTACACAATAATACACCGCTGGTACTGTACGTTATGTACACAATAATGCACAGCTGGTACTGTACATTATGTACACAATAATACACAGCTGGTACTGTACATTATGTACACAATAATACACAGCTGGTACTGTACTTTATGTACACAATAATTCACAGGTGCTACTGTACGTTATGTACACAATAATACACAGCTGGAACTGTACTTTATGTACACAATAATACACAGCTGGTACTGTACATTATGTACACAATAATGCACAGCTGGTACTGTACATTATGTACACAATAATACACAGCTGGTACTGTTCTTTACACAATAATACACAGCTGCGACTATACTTTATGTACACAATAATGCACAGCTGGTACTGTACGTTATGTACACAATAATGCACAGCTGGTACTGTACGTTATGTACACAATAATACACAGCTGGTACTGTACGTTATGTACACAATGCACAGCTGGTACTGTACGTTATGTACACAATAATACACAGCTGGTACTGTACGTTATGTACACAATAATACACAGCTGCTACTGTACGTTATGTACAGAATAATACACAGCTGCTACTGTACAATATGTACACAATAATACACAGCTGGTACTGTACGTTATGTACACAATAATGCACAGCTGGTACTGTACATTATGCACACAATAATACACAGCTGGTACTGTACTTTATGTAAACAATAATTCACAGGTGCTACTGTACGTTATGTACACAATAATACACAGCTGGAACTCTACTTTATGTACACAATAATACACAGCTGGTACTGTACATTATGTACACAATAATACACAGCTGCTACTGTACTTTACACAATAAAACTGTACTGTACTTTATGTACACAATACACAGCTAGTACTGTATGTTATGTACACAATAATGCACAGCTGGTACTGTACATTATGTACACAATACACAGCTAGTACTGTACGTTATTGTACAGTACCAGCTGTGTATTGTGTACATAATACACAGCGGCTACTGTACTTTATGTGCACAATAATACACAGCTGGTACTGTACTTTGCACAATAATACACAGCTGCGACTATACTTTATGTACACAATAATATACAGTTGGTACTGTACATTATGTACACAATAATACACAGCTGCTTCTGTACGTTATGTACACAATAATACACAGCTGCTACTGTACGTTATGTACACAATAATACACAGCTGCTACTGTATGTTATGTACAGAATAATACACAGCTGCTACTGTACATTATGTACACAATACACAGCTAATACTGTACATTATGTACATAATACACAGATGGTACTGTACATTATGTACATAATAATACACAGCTGGTACTGTACCTTACACAATAATACACAGCTGCGACTATACTTTATGTACACAATAATACACAGCCGCAACTATACTTTATGTACACAATAATACACATCTGCTACTGTACGTTATGTACACAATAATACACAGCTGCTACTGTACTTTACACAATAATACACAGCTGCTACTATACGTTATGTAAACAATAATACACAGCTGGTACTGTACTTTACACAATAATACACAGCTGGTACTGTACATTATGTACACAATAATACACAGCTGGTAATGTACTTTACACAATAATACACAGCTGCGACTATACTTTATGTACACAATAATACACAGCTGCTACTGTACGTTATGTACACAATAATACAAAGATGGTACTGTACTTTACACAATAATACACAGCTGGTACTGTACATTATGTACACAATAATACACAGCTGGTAATGTACTTTACACAATAATACACAGCTGCGACTATACTTTATGTACACAAAGATACACAGCTAGTAATGTACATTATGTACACAATAATACACAGCTGCGACTATATGTACACAGTAATACACAGCTGCGACTATATGTACACAATAATACACAGATGGTACTGTACTTTACACAATAATACACAGCTGGTACTGTACATTATGTACACAATAATACACAGGTGTGACTATATGTACACAATAATACACAGCTGCGACTATATGTACACAATAATACACAGATGGTACTGTACTTTACACAATACTACACAGCTGAGACTATACTTTATGTACACAATACACAGCTGGTACTGTACATACTTTACACAATAATACACAGCTGGTACTGTACATTATGTACATAAAATACACAGCTGGTATTCTACTTTACACAATAATTTACAGCTGCGACTATACTTTATGTACACAATACACAGCTGGTACTGTACATTATGTACACAATAATACACAGCTGCGACTATACTTTATGTAAACAATAATACACAGCTGGTACTGTACTTTACACAATAATACACAGTTGCGACTATACTTTATGTACACAATAATACACAGCTGCTACTGTACCTTATGTACACAATACAAAGCTGCTACTGTACTTTACACAATACACATCTGCGATTATACTTTATGTACACAATAATACACAGTACAACGGTAAGTGCAACAAATACTTTTATTTTTTACAGTTGTGTACAGTAGTACTGTATGTCTATAAGACAAACTACTTTTGTAAACTTATCTTTACTTTCTTTTAAACTTAAATTTTTTCACTTATGAACACACAAGTAAGATGTGCAAGATTATTGGCATCACTGTCCTCAGCTTCCTCATAGTGTTCCACTGGAATAATTTCAAGATCTTTAATTTCCACTGATGAACTGTCACAAATAATGACAATATCATGCCATGCAATGCCTAAAGGACCTGATAGAGGCTCACCTTAGGGAGGTGTTATATCATGGCATGCAATGCCTGAAGGACCTGGCTAAGGCTCATCTTGGGGGGGTGTCATATAATGCCCTGTAATGACTGAAGGACCTAGCTAAGTCTCATCTTGGGGAGGTGTTATTTCATGCCCTGTAATGACTGAAGAAACTGACTGAGTCTCATCTTGGGGAGATGTTATATCATGCCCTGCAATGACTGCAATACCTGGCTGAGACCCTTCTGCTGGATGTGTGATATCATGCCATGCAATGACTGAAGGACCTGACTGAGGTTTTTCTTGTGGAGGTGTGATATCATGCCCTGTAATGACTGAAGGACCTGGCTGAGGCTCTTCTTCTGGAGGTGTGATATCATGCCCTGTAATAACTGAAGGACCTGGCTGAGGCTCTTCTTGTGGAGGTGTTATATCATGCCCTGTAATGACTGAAGGACCTGGCTGAGGCTTTTCTTCTGGAGGTGTGATATCATGCCCTGTAATAACTGAAGGACCTGGCTGAGGCTCTTCTTGTGGAGGTGTTATATCATGCCCTGTAATGACTGAAGGACCTGGCTGAGGCTCTTCTTCTGGAGGTGTGATATCATGCCCTGTAATGACTAAAGGACCTGACAGGGGTTCTTCTTCTGGAGGTGTGATATCATGCCCTGTAATGAATGAAGGACCTGACGGGGGTTCTTCTTCTGGAGGTGTGATATCATGCCCTGTAATGACTGAATGACCTGGCTGAGGCTCTTCTTCTGGAGGTGTGATATCATGCCCTGTAATGACTAAAGGACCTGACGGGGGTTCTTCTTCTGGAGGTGTGATATCATGCCCTGTAATGAATGAAGGACCTGACGGGGGCTCTTCTTCTGGAGGTGTTATATCATGCCCTGTAATGACTAAAGGACCTGGCTGAGGCTCTTCTTCTGGAGGTGTGATATCATGCCCTGTAATGACTAAAGGACCTGACGGGGGTTCTTCTTCTGGAGGTGTGATATCATGCCCTGTAATGAATGAAGGACCTGACGGGTGTTCTTCTTCTGGAGGTGTGATATCATGCCCTGTAATGACTGAATGACCTGGCTGAGGCTCTTCTTCTGGAGGTGTGATATCATGCCCTGTAATGACTAAAGGACCTGACGGGGTTCTTCTTCTGGAGGTGTGATATCATGCCCTGTAATGAATGAAGGACCTGACGGCGGCTCTTCTTCTGGAGGTGTTATATCATGCCCTGTAATGACTAAAGGACCTGACAGGGTTCTTCTTCTGGAGGTGTGATATCATGCCCTGTAATGAATGAAGGACCTGGCTGAGGCTCTTCTTCTGGAGGTGTTATATCATGCCCTGTAATGATTGAAGGACCTGGCTGAGGCTCTTCTTCTGGAGGTGTGATATCATGCCCTGTAATGACTAAAGGACCTGACGGGGGCTCTTCTTCTGGAAGTGTGATATCATGCCCTGTAATGACTGAAGGACCTGACGGGGGTTCTTCTGCCCTGTAATGACTAAAGGACCTGATGGGGGCTCTTCTTCTGGAGGTGTGATATCATGCCCTGTAATGACTAAAGGACCTGACGGGGGCTCTTCTTCTGGAGGTGTGATATCATGCCCTGTAATGACTAAAGGACCTGACGGGGTTCTTCTTCTGGAGGTGTGATATCATGCCCTGTAATGAATGAAGGACCTGACGGGGGCTCTTCTTCTGGAGGTGTTATATCATGCCCTGTAATGACTAAAGGACCTGACGGGGTTCTTCTTCTGGAGGTGTGATATCATGCCCTGTAATGAATGAAGGACCTGGCTGAGGCTCTTCTTCTGGAGGTGTTATATCATGCCCTGTAATGACTGAAGGACCTGGCTGAGGCTCTTCTTCTGGAGGTGTGATATCATGCCCTGTAATGACTAAAGGACCTGACGGGGGCTCTTCTTCTGGAAGTGTGATATCATGCCCTGTAATGACTGAAGGACCTGACGGGGGTTCTTCTGCCCTGTAATGACTAAAGGACCTGATGGGGGCTCTTCTTCTGGAGGTGTGATATCATGCCCTGTAATGACTAAAGGACCTGATGGGGGCTCTTCTTCTGGAGGTGTGATATCATGCTCTGTAATGACTAAAGGACCTGATGGGGGCTCTTCTTCTGGAGGTGTTATATCATGCCCTGTAATGACTGAAGGACCTGGCTGAGGCTCTTCTTCTGGAGGTGTTATATCATGCCCTGTAATGACTAAAGGACCTGACGGGGGCTCTTCTTCTGGAGGTGTTATATCATGCCCTGTAATGACTAAAGGACCTGACAGGGGCTCTTCTTCTGGAGGTGTGATATCATGCCCTGTAATGACTGAAGAACCTGGCTGAGGCTCTTCTGCTGGAGGTGTGATATCATGCCCTGTAATGACTGAAGGACCTGGCTGAGGCTCTTCTTCTGGAGCTGTGATATCATGCCCTGTAATGACTGAAGGCCCTGGCTGAGGCTTTTCTGGAGGTGTGATATCATGCCCTGTAATAACTGAAGGACCTGGCTGAGGCTCTTTTTCTGGAGGTGTGATATCATGCCCTTTAATGGCTGAAGGACCTGGCTGAGGCTCTTCTTCTGGAGGTGCTGGCTTCTTCATAAATATTTTAAGTGTTGTCTGCCTAGTTTGCCTTTTCTTCTCTTTATATATTTCTTTATATGCAGCAAACACTACATGATCATTTTACGCTATCAGTGAAAACCATTCAGTGTTTGGGTCTATCTCTTCAGCAAGCTGTTAAGGTCTGCAAAGAATATAGCTAGGCCATTAACAGTGAACCTCTTCTGCACCTGTTATTCTCCTTCTGCAGTTTCCTTTTCACTTGCCTCTTCAGCCATTCTTTCTTGTTATATCTCCAGCAATTCTTCATTAGTCAGCTCCTAAGATACCACCTATAGGCATTCTTCCATATACTCATCATCTATGTCAACGTTTAGGATGTTTGCCATTTCAACAACATTTTTATTAATCTTTGAAACTTCCTGACCCGTTTTAAAACCTTTGACATCATGCACATACTGCTTCAGCATTTGTTTTCCATATTCCTTTCATGCATTGTGTGGCCACATCATCCCAGGCCCAAGCAGGGTTCTTTATGCAGTTACATGTTCAATTTCTTCCAGAACTGCATCAGTGTCTTGCTAGTGTCATCAGTCACAGCAACAGCCTGATCAAATGTCCTTCTAAGGTAGTAAGCCTTGAAAGCTGAAATGAACCCCTGATCCATTGGCTGGATTAAAGAGGTGGTGTTTGGTGGGAAAAATACCACTCTGGTGTTGCTGTGAAGGTCACCAATGAAAGGAGGATGTCCAGGAGCATTGTCTATAATCATTAAAATATTGAAAGGAAGACTTCTTCAAGGCAGTGCTTCTCAATTTCCCTGGCATAGCAATCAAGGGCATCATCAAGGGCATCCTGAAAAAGCACTTGTGTCATCCAGGACTTTCTATTGGACCTGTAATAAACAGGTAAAGTGTTCTTATTAATGTTCTTTAAAACCCTGGGGTTTTCACTGTGCCAAATAACAAAAGGCTTGCATTTGTAGCCAGCATTATTGCCTCCATACAACACTGTTGCCCTGTCTGACTTGGCCTCCTTATGGATGCAGGTCCTTTCAGGCATTTTTTTTTTCAGAATGCGGTTTTATCCACATTAAATATGAGCTAGGGTAAATAATCCCCCTCTACAATCAGTTTATCAAGGGTTTCAACAACATTTTCTGCTGACTTGGTATCAATACTTGCAGACTCACCACTCACATTATGCAGTGAAAAACAAAATTTATGCTTAACTGATAAATGATTTTCTTTCCTGGCATGGAGAGTTCACAAATTAATTCTAATTACTAGTGGGAATTCAACTCCTGGCCACCAGGAGGAGGCAAAGAACACCCCAAGAAAGCTTTAAGTATCCCTCTCACTTCCATAACCCCCAGTCATTCATCTGAGGGAATTACGGAAAGAGAAGAGAAAACCAAGGGTATAGAGGTGCCTGAAGTTTAGAAAAACAAACAAAAATAATAAGCTGTCTTTAAAGTAGACAAGGGCAGATCGTGGACTCTCCATGCCAGAAAAAAAAAAGAATTTATCGGGTAAGCATAAATTTTGTTTTCTTTCCAATGGCATGGAGAGTCCACAAATCCATTTTAATTACTAGTGGGAACCAATACCCAAGATAGAGGACACAGAATGGAAAGGGAGGGAGAAACAAGACAGGGGACCTAAACGAAGGGCACCACCGCTTGAAGAACCTTTCTTCCCCCAAGGGAGCCTCAGCTGAGGTAAAAACATTGAATTTGTAAAATTTAGAAAATGTATGTAACAAGGACCAAGTGGCCGCCTTGCAAATTTGCTCCACAGAAGCCTCATTTTTAAAATCCCAGGAAGAAGGGACAGCACTTGTTGAATAAGCCGTAAACCTTTCAGGAAGCTGTTGTCCGGCTGACTCATAAGCCAACCAAATGACACTCCTCAACTAAAAGGAAAGGGTAGTTGACGTGGCCTTCTGGTCCTTACATTTGCCTGCAAATACTTCAAAAAGGGCAGAAGATTGACAAAACTCCTTAGTAGCCTGGAGATAGAATTTTAGATCCCGAATCAGATCCAGGTTGTGTAAAAGACGTTCTTTCTGAGGAGGATTAGGACAGAACAAAGGAACAACAATTTCCTGAGTGATATTGCGGTCTGAAACCCCAATTTGGTACGAAGGACCGCCCTATCCGCATGGAAAATACAATGATCACCCTGTAGAGCCGAAAGCACTGTGACTCTACGAGCAGAAGAAATAGCTAGGAAAAACAACTTAATATCAACAGAGTGCATAGGCTCAAACGGAGCCTGCTGCTGAACCCGAAGAACAAGATTAAGAGGCCAATTTATTAAAGGTCTTGTGGACCTGATCCGACAGTGCGGATCAGGTCCGCAAGAAGGGCAATACGCTCTCTGTATTCAGCATTGCACCAGCAGCTCACAAGAGCTGCTGGTGCAATGCTGCCCCCTGCAGACTTGCGGCCAATGGGCCGCCAGCAGGGAGGTGTCAATCAACACGATCGTTCTCGATCGGGTTGAATTGTGGAGATTCCTGTCCGCCTCATCAGACAGACTGCTTCATAACTGCTGTTTCTGGCAAGTCTGAAGACTCACCAGAAACACGGCCCTTCAAGCTCCCTTCGGAGCTTGATAGATAGGCCTTCATGGCTCCACGGAGGAGCAACAGGTTTAAACACAGGCCTGATTCTGACCAGGGCCTGAACAAATGATTGAGCCTCTGTAAGTCGGCCAAACGTTTATGTAACAGAACAGAAAGGGCAGAAATCGGACCCTTCAGGGAACTAACAAACAAACCCTTCTTCAGGCCCTCCTGGAGAAAGGACGGAATATTTTACGCCAAGAGAAACCCAGAGACTTGCATCAGTAAAGGTATGTGCGCCAAACCGTATGTTATATTTTACGAGTAACCCGGCTTACGAGCCTATATCAAGGTGTCAATCACCTTTTAAAAAAAAACTTGTCTAGAAAAGACTAGGCATTCAAACTCCACGCGGACAGCTTCAGAGAATCTAGATTTGGACAAAGAAAAGGACCCTGAAGTAGAAAGTCCTTCCTCAGTGGATTCCACAAACCAAATTCTGCGAGGCCAAGCTACAGCAATTAGAATCACTGAAGCCTGTTCTTGTTTTATACGGGCAATCACCCGAGGAAAGAGGGACAACTGAGAAATCAGACTGAAATCCCACGGAACCGCTAGGGTGTCTATCAAAGGTGCCTGCGGATTCCTTGATCTGGATCCGTATCTGGGAAGCTTGGAGATTAGACGAAATGCCATCAAGTCCAACTCTGGAAACCTCCACCTGAGGGTTATCATTGAAAATACCTCCAGATGAAGGGCCCATTCCCCTGAGTGAAATGTCTGCCTACTCAACAAATGCACCTAACAGTTGTCCACACCTGGGAAGAGAAAGGCAGAAAAGTGACAGATGTGAGACTCCGCCCACCAAAGGATACGAGACACCTCCTTTATCACTAAGGAACTTCTTGTTCCTCCATGATGGTTGATATAAGCCACCAAAGTGATGTTGTCTGATTGAAATCTGATAAACCGGACCAAACTCAGTTGGGGCCAAGCTATCAGAGCATTGAAAAAGATATTTATTGGAAGGAACCCCAAACTGCTCCCCAGCCGGAAAGGCTGGCATTTGAAGTCACAATCTCCCAGAATGATCTCAAGAAGCATGTATTTTGGGATAGAAGGTCCTGAAAAAGCCACCAGGAGTCTCTCGTCAGGTTTTCTAGGACTATCTAGTAACAAAGTCTATGGACTGAGTATGCATAACTGTAGAGGACCCAGATGGGATCTTTCAAAAGGAATAATGTCCACGGAAGCCACCATTAGACCAATACTTTGTGTCCAGGTAAGGTGCCACCGCAATTCCTTGAGATCTGGCTACTGTAAAAAAACAAACAAGAACCTTTGTAAAGATGTGTGGGGCTGAGGCTAGGCTGAAAGACAGGGCTACAAATTGGAAGTTTTGTAAAGAAAAAAGAGATTTATTTTAAGGTCCCCAGGCTCTGTTATCCTAAAAAGAAAAAAGGGGTTAACCCCTGATGTGCTTGAGCCTTCCAGCTAGAAGGAAATATACCTTTGGAACATCAGCTGTGAAGCAGGCACAGCATCCCAGGTCCAACAGATTCAGACAACTTCTGACAGGGACCTGGAGAAAAATGAAAAGCAGAATAACCAACCCTGGTTTTCTATATGGGGGTTAGCATAAATTGTTGGAGGAGAAAACAAGGACTACCCTGCTGACCTCTAACAACCACCACAACTCTTACTTAAGAAGATTACTTGGACGCAGCATTACCCCTACCCTCTTGCAGGGAAACTATCCCTTAGAAGATAAATACAAAGCACAATGTAGAGGCTTTGCAAATCCAAAATAGATGGAAATGTTCCTGTCTTCAGATCACCATGACTACTTGCTGAGACAATTCTCAAAAGAGAAATGTAAGTGCTGAAAAAATAATAATATTGGAAATAGGACAAGATGCAACAGTTCGAGGTATGATACCTTCTCATATGAGAATAACAGAATTTATGCTTACCTGATAAATTACTTTCTCCAACGGTGTGTCCGGTCCACGGCGTCATCCTTACTTGTGGGATATTCTCTTCCCCAACAGGAAATGGCAAAGAGTCCCAGCAAAGCTGGTCACATGATCCCTCCTAGGCTCCGCCCACCCCAGTCATTCGACCGACGGACAGGAGGAAATATATATAGGAGAAACCATATGATACCGTGGTGACTGTAGTTAGAGAAAATAATTCATCAGACCTGATTAAAAAACCAGGGCGGGCCGTGGACCGGACACACCGTTGGAGAAAGTAATTTATCAGGTAAGCATAAATTCTGTTTTCTCCAACATTGGTGTGTCCGGTCCACGGCGTCATCCTTACTTGTGGGAACCAATACCAAAGCTTTAGGACACGGATGAAGGGAGGGAGCAAATCAGGTCACCTAAACGGAAGGAACCACAGCTTGCAAAACCTTTCTCCCAAAAATAGCCTCCGAAGAAGCAAAAGTATCAAATTTGTAAAATTTGGCAAAAGTGTGCAGTGAAGACCAAGTCGCTGCCTTACATATCTGGTCAACAGAAGCCTCGTTCTTGAAGGCCCATGTGGAAGCCACAGCCCTAGTGGAGTGAGCTGTGATTCTTTCGGGAGGCTGCCGTCCGGCAGTCTCATAAGCCAATCGGATAATGCTTTTAAGCCAAAAGGAAAGAGAGGTAGAAGTCGCTTTTTGACCTCTCCTTTTACCAGAATAAACAACAAACAAGGAAGATGTTTGTCTGAAATCTTTAGTAGCCTCTAAATAGAATTTTAGAGCACGGACTACGTCCAAATTGTGTAACAAACGTTCCTTCTTTGAAACTGGATTCGGACACAAAGAAGGTACAACTATCTCCTGGTTAATATTTTTGTTAGAAACAACTTTCGGAAGAAAACCAGGCTTAGTACGCAAAACCACCTTATCTGCATGGAACACCAGATAGGGCGGAGAACACTGCAGAGCAGATAACTCTGAAACTCTTCTAGCAGAAGAAATTGCAACTAAAAACAAAACTTTCCAAGATAGTAACTTAATATCTATGGAATGTAAAGGTTCAAACGGAACCCCTTGAAGAACTGAAAGAACTAGATTTAGACTCCAGGGAGGAGTCAAAGGTCTGTAAACAGGCTTGATCCTAACCAGAGCCTGAACAAATGCTTGAACATCTGGCACGGCTGCCAGTCTTTTGTGAAGTAAAACAGATAAAGCAGAGATCTGTCCCTTTAGAGAACTTGCAGATAATCCTTTCTCCAAACCTTCTTGTAGAAAGGATAGAATCTTAGGAATTTTTATCTTGTTCCATGGGAATCCTTTGGATTCACACCAACAGATATATTTTTTCCATATTTTATGGTAAATTTTTCTAGTTACAGGCTTTCTAGCCTGAATCAGAGTATCTATTACAGAATCTGAAAACCCACGCTTTGATAAAATCAAGCGTTCAATCTCCAAGCCGTCAGTTGGAGGGAAACCAGATTCAGATGTTCGAATGGATCCTGAACAAGAAGGTCCTGTCTCAAAGGTAGCTTCCATGGTGGAACCGATGACATATTCACCAGGTCTGCATACCAAGTCCTGCGTGGCCACGCAGGAGCTATCAAGATCACCGAGGCCCTCTCCTGATTGATCCTGGCTACCAGCCTGGGAATGAGAGGAAACGGTGGGAATACATAAGCTAGGTTGAAGGTCCAAGGTGCTACTAGTGCATCTACTAGAGTCGCCTTGGGATCCCTGGATCTGGACCCGTAGCAAGGAACCTTGAAGTTCTGACGAGACGCCATCAGATCCATGTCTGGAATGCCCCATAATTGAGTTATTTGGGCAAAGATTTCCGGATGGAGTTCCCACTCCCCCGGATGGAATGTCTGACGACTCAGAAAATCCGCTTCCCAATTTTTCACTCCTGGGATGTGGATCGCAGACAAGTGGCAGGAGTGATCCTCCGTCCATTGAATTATCTTGGTCACTTCTTTCATCGCCAGGGAACTCCTTGTTCCCCCCTGATGATTGATATATGCAACGGTTGTCATGTTGTCTGATTGAAACCTTATGAATTTGGCCTTTGCTAGTTGAGGCCAAGCTCTGAGAGCATTGAATATCGCTCTCAGTTCCAGAATGTTTATCGGGAGAAGAGACTCTTCCCGAGACCATAGACCCTGAGCTTTCAGGGATTCCCAGACCGCGCCCCAGCCCACTAGACTGGCGTCGGTCGTGACAATGACCCACTCTGGTCTGCGGAAGCTCATTCCCTGTGACAGATTGTCCAGGGTCAGCCACCAACGGAGTGAATCTCTGGTCTTTTGATCTACTTGAATCATCGGAGACAAGTCTGTATAATCCCCATTCCACTGTCTGAGCATGCACAGTTGTAATGGTCTTAGATGAATTCGTGCAAAAGGAACTATGCCCATTGTTGTAACCATCAATCCTATTACTTCCATGCACTGCGCTATGGAAGGACGAGGAACAGAATGAAGTACTTGACAAGAGCTTAGAAGTTTTGATTTTCTGACCTCTGTCAGAAAAATCCTCATTTCTAAGGAATCTATTATTGTTCCCAAGAAGGGAACTCTTGTTGACGGGGACAGAGAACTTTTTTCTTTGTTCACCTTCCATCCGTGAGATCTGAGAAAGGCTAGGACGATGTCCATATGAGCCTTTGCTTTTGACATGGACGACGCTTGAATTAGGATGTCGTCCAAGTAAGGTACTACTGCAATGCCCCTTGGTCTTAGAACCGCTAGAAGGGACCCTAGTACCTTTGTGAAAATCCTTGGAGCAGTGGCTAATCCGAATGGAAGTGCCACAAACTGGTAATGCTTGTCCAGAAAAGCGAACCTTAGGAACTGATGATGTTCCTTGTGGATAGGAATATGTAGGTACGCATCCTTTAAATCCACGGTAGTCATAAATTGACTTTCCTGGATGGTGGGTAGGATCATTCGAATAGTTTCCATTTTGAACGATGGTACCCTGAGAAATTTGTTTAGGATCTTCAGATCCAAAATTGGTCTGAATGTTCCCTCTTTTTTGGGAACTATGAACAGATTGGAATAAAATCCCATTCCTTGTTCTCTTATTGGAACTGAATGTATCACTCCCATCTTTAACAGGTCTTCTACACAATGTAAGAATGCCTGTCTCTTTATTTGGTTTGAAGATAAGTGAGACCTGTGGAACCTTCCCCTTGAGGGTAGTTCCTTGAATTCCAGGAGATAACCTTGAGAAACTATTTCTAGCGCCCAAGGATCCTGAACATCTCTTGCCCAAGCCTGAGCAAAGAGAGAGAGTCTGCCCCCCACTAGATCCGGTCCCGGATCGGGGGCTATCCCTTCATGCTGTTTTGGTAGCAGTGGTAGGCTTCTTGGCCTGCTTAACCTTGTTCCAGCCTTGCATTGGTTTCCAGGCTGGTTTGGGTTGTGAAGTATTACCCTCTTGCTTAGAGGATGCAGAATTAGAGGCTGGTCCGTTTCTGCGAAAGGGACGAAAATTAGGTTTATTTTTAGCCTTAAAAGACCTATCCTGTGGGAGGGCGTGGCCCTTTCCCCCAGTGATGTCTAAAATAATCTCTTTCAAATCTGGTCCAAATAATGTTTTACCTTTGAAAGGAATGTTAAGCAATTTTGTCTTGGAAGACACATCCGCTGACCAAGACTTTAGCCAAAGCGCTCTGCGCGCCACGATAGCAAACCCTGAATTTTTCGCCGCTAATCTAGCTAATTGCAAAGCGGCATCTAAAACAAAAGAGTTAGCCAATTTAAGTGCTTGAACTCTGTCCATAACCTCCTCATATGAAGATTCTTTACTGAGCGACTTTTCTAGTTCCTCGAACCAGAAACACGCTGCCGTAGTGACAGGAACAATGCATGAAATTGGTTGTAGAAGGTAACCTTGCTGTACAAAAATCTTTTTAAGCAAACCCTCTAATTTTTTATCCATAGGATCTTTGAAAGCACAACTATCTTCGATAGGAATAGTAGTGCGTTTGTTTAGAGTAGAAACCGCCCCCTCGACCTTGGGGACTGTCTGCCATAAGTCCTTTCTGGGGACGACTATAGGAAATAATTTCTTAAATATAGGGGGGGGAACAAAAGGTATGCCGGGCTTTTCCCACTCTTTATTTACTATGTCCGCCACCCGCTTGGGTATAGGAAAAGCGTCGGGGGGCACCGGAACCTCTAGGAACTTGTCCATCTTACATAATTTCTCTGGAATGACCAAATTGTCACAATCATCCAGAGTAGATAACACCTCCTTAAGCAGTGCGCGGAGATGTTCTAATTTAAATTTAAATGTCACAACATCAGGTTCAGCTTGATGAGAAATTTTTCCTGAATCTGAGATTTCTCCACCAGACAAAACCTCCCTCATGGCCCCTTGAGATTGGTGTGAGGGTATGTCAGAACAGTTATCATCAGCGCCCTCTTGCTCTTCAGTGTTTAAAACAGAGCAATCGCGCTTTCTCTGATAAGTAGGCATTTTGGATAAAAGATTTGCTATGGAGTTATCCATTACAGCCGTTAATTGTTGCATGGTAATAAGTATTGGCGCACTAGATGTACTAGGGGCCTCCAGTGTGGGCAAAACTGGTGTAGACACAGTAGGGGATGATGTAGTATCATGTTTACTCCCCTCATTTGAGGAATCATCTTGGGCAATATCATTATCTGTGGCATTACTGTCCTTACTTTGTTTGGACACTATGGCACAATTATCACATAAATTTAAATGGGGAGACACATTGGCTTTCATAAATATAGAACATAGCTTATCTGATGGTACAGACATGTTAAACAGGCTTAAACTTGTCAACAAAGCACAAAAAACGTTTTTAAAATAAAACCGTTACTGTCTCTTTAAATTTCAAACTGAAAACACTTTATTACTGAATATGTGAAAAAGTATGAAGGAATTGTTCAAAAATTACCACCAAATTTCACCACAGTGTCTTAATGCATTAATAGTATTGCACACCAAATTTCAGAGCTTTAACCCTTAAAATAACGGAACCGGAGCCGTTTTTAAATTTAACCCCTATACAGTCCCAGCTATATGCTTTGCTGAGACCCAACCAAGCCCAGAGGGGAATACGATACCAAATGACGCCTTCTATAAGCTTTTTTAGTGATTCTTAGATCCTCACACATGCATCTGCATGCCTTGCTCTCCAAAAACAACTGCGCAGTAATGGCGCGAAAATGAGGCTCAGTCTATAACTAGAAAGGCCCCCAGACTAAAAAAGGTGTCCAACACAGTGCCTGCCGTTTTTTAAACGTTCCCCAAGATTATAATGCCAATTATTAGCTAGAATCTGCATAATATGCCCCAATAAAGCAATCGTTTTAGCCCATAAAAATGTCTACCAGTTTTTAAGCCCTTTTTTAAGCCCTTTATTCTTTTATGTTTGACTAAGAAAATGGCTTACCGGTCCCCATGAGGGGAAATGACAGCCTTCCAGCATTACATGGTCTTGTTAGAAATATGGCTAGTCATACCTTAAGCAGAAAAGTCTGCTAACTGTTTCCCCCAACTGAAGTTACTTCATCTCAACAGTCCTGTGTGGAAACAGCAATCGATTTTAGTTACTGTCTGCTAAAATCATCTTCCTCTTACAAACAGAAATCTTCATCCTTTTCTGTTTCAGAGTAAATAGTACATACCAGCACTATTTTAAAATAACAAACACTTGATAGAATAAAAACTACATTTAAACACCAAAAAACTCTTAACCATCTCCGTGGAGATGTTGCCTGTGCAACGGCAAAGAGAATGACTGGGGTGGGCGGAGCCTAGGAGGGATCATGTGACCAGCTTTGCTGGGACTCTTTGCCATTTCCTGTTGGGGAAGAGAATATCCCACAAGTAAGGATGACGCCGTGGACCGGACACACCAATGTTGGAGAAAACTAAGATTCTGTTTTATATCCTTCAGAGGAAAAAACTGTTGAAACCCTAGAGAAGGATAAATATACAACATGAAAATTGTATGTACATCAGATACATTAATATTGGAAAACACATTGGCAATGTTACATAAAAGAAAGCATAAACTTGAATATGCTGAAATATCATGTTTGCACTTGAGATGAAATATGCTACATGATATCAGAAATAAAAATCCTTAAAGGATCATCCTGTGAATGCCTTTTCAAATAAGGGTATGAGAATACGAGGATTAATTCATCATATGCCCTGTGAAGAAGAAAATAAACGTATTTTATATAGGAAAATACATTATACAACAGACCTTTATACCTACAATAAGTAAGCAGTAAAATAAACATATTCAGGTAGATTACAAGTTATGCGCGCTATAGGGAAATTAACGAACGCAACAAAAGTTGCGTTATTTAACCCCCTATAGCGCAGCCATTACAAGTTTTCAAACAGCTGCCTTGTGCGTGCGATGTGGTGCTTTTAAGCTCCATACCGCACAAAATACAAGCGCTGTTGTGACGTGCTCGTGCACGCTTTCCCCATAGACATCAATGGGGAGAAGGTGTCTGAAAAAACCTAACACCTGCGATCGCGGAATGAAAAGCTTCATAATGCAGCCCCATTGATGTCTATGGGGAAAAAAAATAAAGTTTAAACCTAACACCCTAACATAAACCCCACGTCTAAACACCCCTAATCTGCCGCTCCCGGTATAGCCGCCACCTAAATAAATCTATTATTTCCTAATCTGCTGCCCCCGACATCGCCGCCACCTACATAATGTTATTAACTCTATTCTGCCGCTCCCAATATCGCTGCCACCTAAATAAATCTATTAACTCCTACTCTGCCGCTCCCGCCGCCACTATACTAAAGTTATTAACCCCTATTCCCCTGCACCCCAACATCGCCCACACTATAATAAATCTATTAACCCCTATTCCGCCGCTCCCCGATATCGACACAACTAAATAAAGTTATTAACCCCTAAACCTTTGGCCTCCCACATCACTACTACTAAATAAACCTATTAACTCATAAACCGCCAGCCCCCCACATCGCAGCAACCTAAATAAAACTATTAACCCCTAACCCTAACACCCCCTAACTTTAACATAATTAAAATAGAACTAAATTAAATTTACAATTATTAACTAAATAATACCTTTTTAAAAGTAAATACTTACCTGTGAAATAAAAACTAAGCTAGCAATAATATAACTAATAGATACATTGTAGCTAGCTTAGGGTTTATTTTTATTTCACAGCGAAGTTTGTATTTATTTTAACCAGGTAGAATAGTTAGTAAATAGTTATTAACTATTTACTAACTACCTAGTTAAAATAAATACAAACTTACCTGTGAAATAAAACCTAAGCTGCCTTACACTAAAACCTAACATTACAATAAAATAACAAACAAAATTATCCAAAATAATAAAAATGATTCCTATTCTAATACCCTTAAAAAAAATAAAAAACCCACCCCAAAATAAAAAAAGGCCTAGGGGCCTATTTATCATATGTCTGTTGGACCTGATCCGACAGTGCGGATCAGGTCCGACAGACATCGCTGAATGCGGAGAGCAATACGCCGCCCCCTGCAGACTCGCAGCCAATTGGCCACCAGCAGGGGGTGTCAATCAACCCAATCGTACTCGATCGGGTTGATTTCCGGCGATTCCTGTTCGCCTCATCAGAGCAGGCGGACAGGGTTATGGAGCAGCGGTCTTTAGACTGCTGCTCCATAACTTGTGTTTCTGGCGAGTCTGAAGACTCGCCAGAAACACAGGCCCACAAGCTCCTTACGGAGCTTGATAAATGGGCCCCCTAATCTAAAATAAACTACCAAGGGCCCTTAAAAACATAATTTATGTAAGAACTTACCTGATAAATTCATTTCTTTCATATTAGCAAGAGTCCATGAGCTAGTGACGTATGGGATATACATTCCTACCAGGAGGGGCAAAGTTTCCCAAACCTCAAAATGCCTATAAATACACCCCTCACCACACCCACAATTCAGTTTAACGAATAGCCAAGAAGTGGGGTGATAAAAAAGTGCGAAAGCATATAAAATAAGGAATTGGAATAATTGTGCTTTATACAAAATCATAACCACCACAAAAAAAGGGCGGGCCTCATGGACTCTTGCTAATATGAAAGAAATGAATTTATCAGGTAAGTTCTTACATAAATTATGTTTTCTTTCATGTAATTAGCAAGAGTCCATGAGCTAGTGACGTATGGGATAATGATTACCCAAGATGTGGATCTTTCCACACAAGAGTCACTAGAGAGGGAGGGATAAAATAAAGACAGCCAATTCCTGCTGAAAATAATCCACACCCAAAATAAAGTTTAACGAAAAACATAAGCAGAAGATTCAAACTGAAACCGCTGCCTGAAGTACTTTTCTACCAAAAACTGCTTCAGAAGAAGAAAATACATCAAAATGGTAGAATTTAGTAAAAGTATGCAAAGAGGACCAAGTTGCTGCTTTGCAAATCTGATCAACCGAAGCTTCATTCCTAAACGCCCAGGATGTAGAAACTGACCTAGTAGAATGAGCTGTAATTCTCTGAGGCGGAGTTTTACCCGACTCAACATAGGCAAGATGAATTAAAGATTTCAACCAAGATGCCAAAGAAATGGCAGAAGCTTTCTGGCCTTTTCTAGAACCGGAAAAGATAACAAATAGACTAGAAGTCTTTCTGAAAGATTTAGTAGCTTCAACATAATATTTCAAAGCTCTAACAACATCCAAAGAATGCAACGATTTCTCCTTAGAATTCTTAGGATTAGGACATAATGAAGGAACCACAATTTCTCTACTAATGTTGTTGGAATTCACAACTTTAGGTAAAAATTCAAAAGAAGTTCGCAACACCGCCTTATCCTGATGAAAAATCAGAAAAGGAGACTCACAAGAAAGAGCAGATAATTCAGAAACTCTTCTGGCAGAAGAGATGGCCAAAAGGAACAAAACTTTCCAAGAAAGTAATTTAATGTCCAATGAATGCATAGGTTCAAACGGAGGAGCTTGAAGAGCCCCCAGAACCAAATTCAAACTCCAAGGAGGAGAAATTGACTTAATGACAGGTTTTATATGAACCAAAGCTTGTACAAAACAATGAATATCAGGAAGAATAGCAATCTTTCTGTGAAAAAGAACAGAAAGAGCAGAGATTTGTCCTTTCAAGGAACTTGCGGACAAACCTTTATCTAAACCATCCTGAAGAAACTGTAAAATTCTCGGAATTCTGAAAGAATGCCAAGAAAAATGATGAGAAATACACCAAGAAATATAAGTCTTCCAGACTCTATAATATATCTCTCTAGATACAGATTTACGAGCCTGTAACATAGTATTAATCACAGCGTCAGAGAAACCTCTTTGACGAAGAATCAAGCGTTCAATCTCCATACCTTTAAATTTAAGGATTTCAGATCCTGATGGAAAAAAGGACCTTGTGACAGAAGGTCTGGTCTTAACGGAAGAGTCCACGGTTGGCAAGAGGCCATCCGGACAAGATCCGCATACCAAAACCTGTGAGGCCATGCCGGAGCTACCAGCAGAACAAATGAGCATTCCTTCAGAATCTTGGAGATTACTCTTGGAAGAAGAACTAGGGGCGGAAAGATATAGGCAGGATGATACTTCCAAGGAAGTGATAATGCATCCACTGCCTCCGCCTGAGGATCCCGGGATCTGGACAGATACCTGGGAAGTTTCTTGTTTAGATGGGACGCCATCAAATCTATTTCTGGAAGTTCCCACATTTGAACGATCTGAAGAAATACCTCTGGGTGAAGAGACCATTCGCCCGGATGCAACGTTTGGCGACTGAGATAATCCGCTTCCCAATTGTCTACACCTGGGATATGAACCGCAGAGATTAGACAGGAGCTGGATTCCGCCCAAACCAAAATTCGAGATACTTCTTTCATAGCCAGAGGACTGTGAGTTCCTCCTTGATGATTGATGTATGCCACAGTTGTGACATTGTCTGTCTGAAAACAAATGAACGATTCTCTCTTCAGAAGAGGCCAAAACTGAAGAGCTCTGAAAATTGCACGGAGTTCCAAAATATTGATCGGTAATCTCACCTCCTGAGATTCCCAAACTCCTTGTGCCGTCAGAGATCCCCACACAGCTCCCCAACCTGTGAGACTTGCATCTGTTGAAATTACAGTCCAGGTCGGAAGCACAAAAGAAGCCCCCTGAATTAAACGATGGTGATCTGTCCACCACGTTAGAGAGTGTCGAACAATCGGTTTTAAAGATATTAATTGAGATATCTTTGTGTAATCCTTGCACCATTGATTCAGCATACAAAGCTGAAGAGGTCGCATGTGAAAACGAGCAAAGGGGATCGCGTCCGATGCAGCAGTCATAAGACCTAATATTTCCATGCATAAGGCTACCGAAGGGAATGATTGTGACTGAAGGTTTCGACAAGCTGCCATCAGTTTTAGACGCCTCTTGTCTGTTAAAGACAGAGTCATGGACACTGAATCTATTTGGAAACCCAGAAAGGTTACCCTTGTCTGAGGAATCAATGAACTTTTTGGTAAATTGATCCTCCAACCATGATCTTGAAGAAACAACACAAGTCGATTTGTATGAAATTCTGCTAAATGTAAAGACTGAGCAAGTACCAAGATATCGTCCAAATAAGGAAATACCACAATACCCTGTTCTCTGATTACAGACAGAAGGGCACCGAGAACCTTTGTAAAAATTCTTGGAGCTGTAGCAAGGCCAAACGGCAGAGCCACAAACTGGTAATGCTTGTCCAGAAAAGAGAATCTCAGGAACCGATAATGATCCGGATGAATCGGAATATGCAGATATGCATCCTGTAAATCTATTGTGGACATATAATTCCCTTGCTGAACAAAAGGCAAGATAGTCCTTACAGTTACCATCTTGAACGTTGGTATCCTTAAATAACGATTCAATATTTTTAGATCCAGAACTGGTCTGAAGGAATTCTCCTTCTTTGGTACAATGAAGAGATTTGAATAAAACCCCATCCCCTGTTCCTGAACTGGAACTGGCATAATTACTCCAGTCAACTCTAGATCTGAAACACAATTCAGAAATGCTTGAGCTTTTACTGGATTTACTGGGACACGGGAAAGAAAAAATCTCTTTGCAGGAGGTCTCATCTTGAAACCAATTCTGTACCCTTCTGAAACAATGTTCTGAATCCAAAGATTGTGAACAGAATTGATCCAAATTTCTTTGAAAAAACGTAACCTGCCCCCTACCAGCTGAGCTGGAATGAGGGCCGCACCTTCATGTGGACTTAGAAACAGGCTTTGCCTTTCTGGCTGGCTTGGATTTATACCAGATTGGAGATGGTTTCCAAACTGAAACTGCTCCTGAGGATGAAGGATCAGGTTTTTGTTCTTTGTTGAAACGAAAGGAACGAAAACGATTATTAGCTCTGTTTTTACCCTTAGATTTTTTATCCTGTGGTAAAAAAGTTCCTTTCCCACCAGTAACAGTTGAAATAATAGAATCCAACTGAGAACCAAATAATTTGTTACCCTGGAAAGAAATGGAAAGTAGAGTTGATTTAGAAGCCATATCAGCATTCCAAGTCTTAAGCAATAAAGCTCTTCTAGCTAAAATAGCTAGAGACATAAACCTGACATCAACTCTGATAATATCAAAGATGGCATCACAGATAAAATTATTAGCATGCTGAGGAAGAATAATAATATCATGAGAATCATGATGTGTTACTTGTTGCGCTAAGGTTTCCAACCAAAAAGTTGAAGCTGCAGCAACATCAGCCAAAGATATAGCAGGTCTAAGAAGATTACCTGAACACAGATAAGCTTTTCTTAGAAAGGACTCAATTTTTCTATCTAAAGGATCCTTAAACGAAGTACCATCTGACGTAGGAATAGTAGTACGTTTAGCAAGGGTAGAAATAGCCCCATCAACTTTAGGGATTTTGTCCCAAAATTCTAATCTGTCAGACGGCACAGGATATAATTGCTTAAAACGTTTAGAGGGAGTAAATGAATTACCCAATTTATCCCATTCTTTGGACATTACTGCAGAAATAGCATTAGGAACCGGAAAAACTTCTGGAATAACCACAGGAGATTTAAATACCTTATCCAAACGTTTAGAATTAGTATCAAGAGGACCAGAATCCTCTATTTCTAAAGCAATTAGAACTTCTTTAAGTAAAGAACAAATAAATTCCATTTTAAATAAATATGAAGATTTATCAGCATCAACCTCTGAGACAGAATCCTCTGAACCAGAAGAGTTATCAGAATCAGAATGATGATGTTCATTTAAAAATTCATCTGTAGGGAGAGAAGTTTTAAAAGATTTTTTACGTTTACTAGAAGGAGAAATAACAGACATAGCCTTCTTTATGGATTCAGAAACAAAATCTCTTATGTTATCAGGAACATTCTGCACCTTAGATGTTGAAGGAACTGCAACAGGCAATGGTACTTTACTAAAGGAAATATTATCTGCTTTAACAAGTTTGTCATGACAATCAATACAAACAACAGCTGGAGGAATAGCTACCAAAAGTTTACAGCAGATACACTTAGCTTTGGTAGATCCAGCACTAGACAGCGATTTTCCTGTAGTATCTTCTGACTCAGATGCAACGTGAGACATCTTGCAATATGTAAGAGAAAAAACAACAACATATAAAGCAAAATTGATCAAATTCCTTAAATGACAGTTTCAGGAATGGGAAAAAATGCCAAAAAACAAGCTTCTAGCAACCAGAAGCAATGAAAAATGAGACTTAAATAATGTGGAGACAAAAGAGACGCCCATATTTTTTAGCGCCAAATAAGACGCCCACATTATTTGCCGCCTAAATGCTTTTTGGCGCCAAAAATGACGCCACATCCGGAACGCCGACATTTTTGGTGCAAAATAACGTCAAAAAATGACGCAACTTCCGGCGACACGTATGACGCCGGAAACGGAAAATAATTTTTGCACCAAAAAAGTCCGCGCCAAGAATGACGCAATAAAATGAAGCATTTTCAGCCCCCGCGAGCCTAACAGCCCACAGGGAAAAAAGTCAAATTTTTGAAGGTAAGAAAAAATGATTAAATCAAATGCATTATCCCAAATATGAAACTGACTGTCTGAAAATAAGGAAAGTTGAACATTCTGAGTCAAGGCAAATAAATGTTTGAATACATATATTTAGAACTTTATAAACAAAGTGCCCAACCATAGCTTAGAGTGTCACAGAAAATAAGATTTACTTACCCCAGGACACTCATCTACATGTTTGTAGAAAGCCAAACCAGTACTGAAACGAGAATCAGCAGAGGTAATGGTATATATAAGAGTATATCGTCGATCTGAAAAGGGAGGTAAGAGATGAATCTCTACGACCGATAACAGAGAACCTATGAAATAGACCCCGTAGAAGGAGATCACTGCATTCAAATAGGCAATACTCTCCTCACATCCCTCTGACATTCACTGCACGCTGAGAGGAAAACCGGGCTCCAACTTGCTGCGGAGCGCATATCAACGTAGAATCTAGCACAAACTTATTTCACCACCTCCATAGGAGGCAAAGTTTGTAAAACTGAATTGTGGGTGTGGTGAGGGGTGTATTTATAGGCATTTTGAGGTTTGGGAAACTTTGCCCCTCCTGGTAGGAATGTATATCCCATACGTCACTAGCTCATGGACTCTTGCTAATTACATGAAAGAAAGGGCCTTTTGTAGGGCATTGCCCTAAAGTTAACAGCTCTTTTTCTACAAAACAAAACAAACAGCCCCTAACAGTATACAAACCCCCACCCCCCAAATCCACAAAATAAAAATAATGTAAAACCTAATCTACCCATTGCCCTGAAAATGGCATTTAGCTCTTTTTCCTGCTCTTAAAAGGGCATTCAGCTCTTTTTCCTGCTCTTAAAAGGGCATTCAGCTCTTTTATGAAATGCCCAAGCCCTAATCTAAAAATAAAAACCCACCCCAAAACGAAAAATAAACATTACACAAAATAACAAACGAATTATCAAAAATAATAAAAATTATTCCTATTCTAATACCCATTTAAAATAAAAAACCTAATCTATAGAAACATAGAATTTGAAGGTTGATAAGAACCAAAAAGGCCCATCAAGTCTACCCATATTACATGTTACTTTTTCCTTAGGATAGCCTTATGTATGTCCCATCAAGTCTACACATATTACATGTTACTTATTACTTAGTATAGCCTTATGTATGTCCCATCAAGTCTATACATATTACATGTTACTTATTACTTAGTATAACCTTATGTATGTCCCATCAAGTCTACACATATTACTGTTACTTATTACTTAGTATAGCCTTATGTATGTCCCATCAAGTCTACACATATTACATGTTACTTATTACTTAGTATAGCCTTATGCATGTCTCATCAAGTCTACACATATTACATATTACTTATTACTTAGTATAGCCTTATGTATGTCCCATCAAGTCTACACATATTACTGTTACTTATTACTTAGTATAGCCTTATGTATGTCCCATCAAGTCTACACATATTACTGTTACTTATTACTTAGTATAGCCTTATGCATGTCCCATCAAGTCTACACATATTACTGTTACTTATTACTTAGTATAACCTTATGCATGTCCCATCACAGATACACATATTACATGTTACTTATTACTTAGTATAGCCTTATGTATGTCCCATCAAGTCTACACATATTATATGTTACTTATTACTTAGTATAACCTTATGTATGTCCCATCAAGTCTACACATATTACATATTACTTAGTATAGCCTTATGCATGTCCCATCAAGTCTACACATATTACATGTTACTTATTACTTAGTATAGCCTTATGTATGTCCCATCAAGTTTACACATATTACATGTTACTTATTACTTAGTATAGCCTTATGCATGTCCCATCAAGTCTACACATATTACATGTTACTTATTACTTAGTATAGCCTTATGTATGTCCCATCAAGTCTATACATTTTATATGTTACTTATTACTTAGTATAGCCTTATGCATGTCACATCAAGTCTACACATATTACATGTTACTTATTACTTAGGATAGCCTTATGTATGTCCCATCAAGTCTACACATATTACATGTTACTTATTACTTAGTATAGCCTTATGTATGTCCCATCAAGTCTACACATATTACATGTTACTTATTACTTAGTATAGCCTTATGCATGTCCCATCAAGTCTACACATATTACATGTTACTTATTACTTAGTATAGCCTTATGCATGTCCCATCAAGTCTACACATATTACATGTTACTTTTTCCTTAGGATAGCCTTATGTATGTCCTATCAAGTCTACACATATTACATGTTACTTATTACTTAGTATAGCCTTATGTATGTCCCATCAAGTCTACACATATTACATGATACTTATTACTTAGTATAGCCTTATGCATGTCCCATCAAGTCTACACATATTACATGTTACTTATTACTTAGTATAGCCTTATGCATGTCCCATCAAGTCTACACATATTACATGTTACTTTTTCCTTAGGATAGCCTTATGTATGTCCTATCAAGTCTACACATATTACATGTTACTTATTACTTAGTATAGCCTTATGTATGTCCCATCAAGTCTACACATATTACATGTTACTTATTACTTAGTATAACCTTATGTATGTTCCATCAAGTCTACACATATTATATGTTACTTATTACTTAGTATAGCCTTATGTATGTCCCATCAAGTCTACACATATTATATGTTACTTATTACTTAGTATAGCCTTATGTATGTCCCATCAAGTCTACACATATTACATGTTACTTATTACTTAGTATAGCCTTATGTATGTCTCATCAAGTCTACACATATTACATGTTACTTATTACTTAGTATAGCCTTATGCATGTCCCATCAAGTCTACACATATTACATTTTACTTATTACTTAGTATAGCCTTATGCATGTCCCATCAAGTCTACACATATTACATGTTACTTATTACTTAGTATAGCCTTATGCATGTCCCATCAAGTCTACACATATTACATGTTACTTATTACTTAGTATAGCCTTATGTATGTCCCATCAAGTCTACACATATTACTGTTACTTATTACTTAGTATAGCCTTATGCATGTCCCATCAAGTCTACACATATTACATGTTACTTATTACTTAGTATAGCCTTATGTATGTCTCATCAAGTCTACACATATTACATGTTACTTATTAATTAGTATAGCCTTATGCATGTCCCATCAAGTCTACACATATTACATGTTACTTATTAATTAGTATAGCCTTATGCATGTCCCATCAAGTCTACACATATTACATGTTACTTATTACTTAGTATAGCCTTATGTATGTCCCATCAAGTCTATACATATTACATGTTACTTATTACTTAGTATAGCCTTATGCATGTCCCATCAAGTCTACACATTACATGTTACTTATTACTTAGTATAGCCTTATGTATGTCCCATCAAGTCTACACATATTACATGTTACTTATTACTTAGTATAACCTTATGCATGTCCCATCAAGTCTACACATATTACATGTTACTTATTACTTAGTATAGCCCTATGTATGTCCCATCAAGTCTACACATATTACATGTTACTTATTACTTAGTATAGCCTTATGCATGTCCCATCAAGTCTACACATATTACATGTTACTTATTACTTAGTATAACCTTATGCATGTCCCATCAAGTCTACACATATTACATGTTACTTATTACTTAGTATAGCCTTATGTATGTCCCATCAAGTCTACACATATTACATGTTACTTATTGCTTAGTATAACCTTATGCATGTCCCATCAAGTCTACCCATATTACATGTTACTTTTTCCTTAGGATAGCCTTATGTATGTCCCAGGCATTTTGAATTCCTTTACAGTCTTTCTGGCCTATCTATCAAGCTCCGTATGGAGCTTGATGCCCTGTGTTTCTGGCTAGCCTGCAGACTCGCCAGAAACACAAAAGTTATGGAGCAGCGGTCACAAAGACCGCTGCTCCATAACCCTGTCCACCTGCTCTGAGAAGGCGGACAGGAATCGACAGAAATCAACCCGATCGAGTAGGATCGGGTAGATTGACACCCCCTGCTGGCGGCCCATTGGCCCTCTTGTGAGCTGCTGGTGCAATGCTGAATACGGAGAGAGTATTTCTCTCCGCATTCAGCGATGTCTTGCGGACCTGATCCGCACTGTCGGATCAGGTCCACAAGACATTTGTTAAATAGGCCCCTTTGTGTTTACCACCTCAAATGAAAGTTTATTCCATGAATCCACCACCCTTTCTGTAAAAAAATGCTTCCTCAAATTTCTCCTGAATCTGCTACCCTCTAACTTTAGATTGTGACCCCTTGCTTTGGCATTTATTTTTTTGTGAAAAATGCTTTCAGCTTCTATTTTATTAAGTCCCTTCATATATTTGAAAGTTTCTATCATGTCACCTCTTTCCCTTCTATCCTCTAAACTATACATATTTAGATCTTAAAGTCTTTCTTTGTACGTTTTATATTTTAGACCATGTACCATTTAGTAGCCTCCTTTGGACAGCTTCTAGTTTATCTCTTTCTGAAGATATGGTCTCCAGAACTGTACACAGTATTCTATATTTGGTCTAACTAATGATCTGTAAAGGGGCATAAGAACCTTGCTATTTCTGCTACTAAAACCTCTTCCAATGCAACCAAGCATTTGACTGGCCTTGCTGGCTGCACTGCGGCATTGTGTACTAAATTTTAAATAATCTGAAATAATAATTCCCAAGTCCCTTTCTTCCTTTATTACAGTCAGTAATGTACCATTGAGACTATAATTGGCCTTTGGGTTTTTGGATCCTGTATGCATAATTATGCTCTTGGTAATATTAAATTTTAGATCCCATTTATTTTTATTTTTTTGCTATTCCCACTCGGCCAGATGGCTTAATAAGAATTTAAATGACTAATCAGATTAAATGTACCTCCTGGAATGTGGGCGGCATCACTTCCCCGATAAAGAGGAAAGCTATCTTGAGGCAACTTAAGAGCTTGAAGACGGATTTCGCTCTCATTCAGGAGACACACTTAAGAGAAGAGGAATTGGCTAAATTGAAAACTGGATGGGTGGGGAAGTAATTAAAACTCCATGTATTAAGAGAAAGAAAGGGGTTTCGATTTTATTGAATAAAAATTTCCAATATACAATGCTACCTTCTGATCTAGATATAGAAGCAAGATATATGATTTTAAAAATTGAGGTTGAGAGAAAAAGATTTACCATATGTAATGCATATGTTCCCAATGAACACACCCCAACATTTTGGTCAGATCTTCAATCCCAATTATTGGAAAAAGCAGAAGGGATTCTCATAATAGGGGGGGGATTTTAAAATGGTTTTCCAAATTCCTCTAGAGTAAGAGAAGGGGCAGCTGGAAAGAAAACCAGAAAAGATAAATTGGAGGTTAAACTACTTGGGAGATTTGCAGCAAATCTTAATGTAAACGATATTTGGAGAGAGAGGAATCCAATTGGTAGGGAGTATACATGTGTCTCTAAGGCTCACAAGACGCTTTTTAGGATAGACATGTTTTTGATTTCAGAGAAACTAATAGGTTTAGAGGTGGAAGCAGAGTTAAAGGAGATAATAATATCAGACCATGCCCCATTAACTCTTAAAATTCATATGAATAACAGTAATTCTCCCATGAAAAGATTTCAGTTTCTGAATTATTTGATTAATGACATAGAATTTAAAAACATGTTAATAACAAAGTGGCAGGACTTTTATACCAATAATTTAGAGTATCTGGAAAAACCAGAGATATTTTGGGAATCGTTGAAAGCTGTAATTAGAGGGGAAGTAATTGCTTTTATGAGTAAAAAAAAAAGAAAAAACAAAAAATTGGAGAGAAGGAAATGGTAAAGAGACTATCCTCTGCATATAATAAATACCTAGATGAGCCAAATAGGAAGAACTGGCAACAGTACGAAGAGGCCAAGTAGGCTAGGGATATATGGCTACTTAATAAGACCACGCAGCAAGAACTTAGAATGAGCGCAAAATTCTAAAGGCATGGAAATAAAGCAGGGAAACTACTAGCCAATTTAGTAAAAAGAGCAAAAGGACATAATTATATTAGCTCCATAACCATGAATGGGAAGATTGTAAATAAGATGGAAGATATTTTAAAACTGTTCACGGAATATTATCAGAAGATATACAGCCCAGGAGAATTAAACTTAAAAAAAAGAGTGATTTTTGGGCCAAGCTTTAAAACCCAAGGCTTAAGGAAGCAGAGAGGAATAAAATCATCAGACTGATTTCTGAAGAAGAGATTAGTAAGGTCATTAAGAAATTAAAAAATAATAAAGTCCCTGGGCCAGACCTACTACCAAATGAATATTACAAGTTACTAATAGAACACATAGCTCCAAGTTTAACTTCCTGGTTCAACTTATACCTTATGGGGGGGGGGGAGAATGTCATCTCACTTCACGGCATCCTGGACCACCCTAATATTAAAACCAAATAAAAATCCAATTATGATGGAGTCATACAGACCCATATCCCTGCTAAATTCAGACTATAAAATCTTGACAGGTATTATTGCAAGTAGACTCCAGTTAGTCTTAAAATCCATAATTCATAGTGATCAGACAGGCTTTATGGCGGGAAGAAACTCTGCCTCCAATATACGAAAGGTGTTTCTAGTGTTAGACTATTTGAAAAATGAAAAACAAAAACAGAAGAAAAAAACAAAAAACGTGATAGGATTAGAAAAGGATCCAGTCTAGCCATAATTTCCCTAGACGCACAGAAAGCATTTGATTCAGTGGAATGGGATCATTTATTTACCTCATTATCAGAATTTGGCCTCCCCGGAATAATAATTAATCTAGTTAAAAATATATATAAAAATCCTTGTACTGCAATATTAATGAATGGTCAGATATCAGAAAGCGTTACCTTAGGTAGAGGTACTCGACAGGGATGTCCTCTCTCACCTCTATTATTCAACATTGTGATAGAGTCTTTAGCCATTATGTTAAGGGAAAAAATACAGGGAATAATGTTGGGTAATTATGAATGTAAAGTTTCCCTTTACGCAGATGATCTACTATTATTTGTCCGTAATCTCAAGGAAAATATCCTGTTAATACTTAAAATAATATCAGATTTTAGTTCCTTTTCGGGCTACAAGATTAATGTAGGCAAATCTGAATTGATGATAGTCGGCGATGATGAAGATCCGAGGCTAGGAAATTATTTTAAGATTGCTCAAGAGGGTATAAGATATCTAGGAATTTTGATTTCAACTCAGGATACGTGGTATAGTTTAAATTATATATACCATTACTTAAGAAAATAAAAGAAGATTTAAAAGCCTGGACTAAATTACCTATATCAATTACTGGTAGAGTTAACCTCTTTAAAATGATAATTTTTAAAAAAATGTTATACCTAATCCAAAATATTCCCATCCCGATGTTGAAGAAAGATATAAGAGGGGTGTCGTCAACCATTATGCAATTAATATGGAATAATAAGAAACCTAGAATATCTTTGAATAAACTATACCTGCAAAGAGAAATGGGTGGATTAGCTCTTCCAAATTTGGAACATTATAACTGGGTAATGTTAAGTAGAATAGTGGTGGAGTGGATAACAGGTGTTACGTATTATACAATACCAGAAATTGAAAAAAACTTTTTTAAGCCGCATAATGTATTGAATCTTATACATAGTCCGTGGTAAAAGTTCCTGGCAAACATAAAAAACACAAAAACCATGGCTAATCCCATAGTAGCTTGGCAAACATTTTGCAAGAATTTAGGAGTAGAATATGGTATGTCCAAATATCTGTCAATACAGAATAACTTGGCATTTCCAATGGGCTTTAATTCATCCCTTTTCCAAAACTGGGAGGGAAAAGGGTTGAAATTCATACATCAAACATTAGACATGGAAAGGAAAACTGTTAAAACATTTGATTAATTGAAAAATGATTTTCAAATAAATAATAAAGATTTCTATGGTTATCTCCAGGTTAGGCACTACGCAAACCAACTCATTAGGGAAAACGACTGGAGTTGGGGATGGGAGAAGGTTGAACCGTGGTTAAAAATGGTTATGCAGGGAGTATAATCAAACTCACCATGGTACAAACTTATCTCCGCCCATGAAGGTCAAAATAATTTAGATAACTTAACTGTTAAATGGAGACCTTATATCATAGGAATGGATGAGCCTATTGAAAGGATAAGGGATTCAATCTCTCAAGTAGCAAAAACAACGATATCTGAAACCTGGAGAGAGGCACACTTGAAACTATTATATAGAGTTTATTACACCCCTGAGAAGGGTGCAGAATGGGGCAATATACAGTTTAGTAAATGTCCAAAATGTAGTAAACATGCAGCTGATCTGATACATATGATTTGGGAATGCCCCTCAATCAGACAATTTTGGCTTAACATTAAATATTGGTTAGATAAGATTTTAAAGAGATCTAGTAACACTGAGCTAGAACAAATGTTGTTCCTATCAAGGACTAAAGAAATGGAGAGAGATTGGAAACTAACAAATATTTCAGTATTAGCGGCCAGGAGTATAATTTTTAAAAACTGGAAGAATAGCAAAAAATGTAATTTTGCAGAATGGAAGATTTTTTTGATAAAACAGGCAATTATTGAACAATTTGATATACAAGATCTTAACGATTACGCAAGTACAGAGTACATGAATAAATGGGGAAAATGTATACAATCACTTTCAGATACCCTCCAGGAACAGTTCTGGTACCCTTTTAGGAATACAGTAGAAGCCTGAGGCCTAAGTCAAGATAGATGGTGAGTGGGAATGGCAAACATTATTATTATTTTTTTATTTTGGTTTTGTTATGGGTATGGGTTTAAATACCAAAAGTATAAGAACGGAATATAGGATGGTCTATATTACACTAAGTAATGACTGATAGAAAGTAATTTGCATGGTTATTATATGAAGGGCTTCCTGCTAATTATGTTTGGAATTCGTAAAACATCCTGCAAGGTGAAATGATGGCACAAATGAGAAGCTGTTTACCTTCTGTTTTCTTCTGGTAAAACACCCTGCGAGGTGAAAGGTAAGCCCAATTGAGAGGCTTTGCATTTATACTTTTGGATTAATAAATACATTTTAAAAAAAATAAAAAAAATTCAGATCCCATTTATTTGACCAGTCCTCTAGTTTATTAATATCACAGTTCATTTGATCAACTCCTCCTGGAACATCTACCCTGTTACAAATGTTTGCATCATCAGCAAACAAACAAACCTTCCCCTTAAAGGGACAGTAAACCTAAAATATAATGTTATATAATTCTGCACATAGTGCAGAATTATATAACATTATATTAGTGCTATCGCTATAAAACTATAAAATCGTTATAGTGCAGCTCGCTCCTGCTGTCAGACAGAGCAGGAGCGAGCTGCACTTAGTGTTATGGTGCGGTCGCGCCGGGCTGTGACTATACAGCTGGCCCGATGCGCTGTGTAATTAAAACAGACCCGCTCAGAAGAGCACAGAGAGCGGGTCTGAAAAACTGACATATTTTTAAAAAATTCAAAGGAAATCTAAGGTTTTATAACGATAACACTAATATAATGTTATATAATTCTGCACTATGTGCAGAATTATATAACATTATATTTTAGGTTTACTGACACTTTAAGCCCACTTCCAATATCACTTATGAACATGTTAAACAAAACAGGCCCAAGAACCAACCCTTGGGGAACACCACTAGTAACTGATGCCTCATTTGAAGCTACTCCATTAATTGAAACCCTCTTTCGTCTATCTTTAAGCCAGCATTCTACCTATTTAACAAACTTAGCATCTATTCCAAGGCAAAGTTTGTTGTATGGGACGGTGTCAAATGCTTTGCTAAAGTCTAGATATGCAACATCTACGGCTCTTCCCTGGTCTATTATTTTAGTTACATGGTCAAAGAAATCAATTATATTAGTCTGGCACGATCTTCCATCAGTGAAACCATGCTGTCCTTTGTCTTCTAAGTTGTTTGTCTGAAGGAAAGATACAAGTCTTTCCTTTTAAAAGAGTTTCCACTAATTTCCCTGCAATTGAGGTGAAACTGAATGGCCTATAGTTAGCAGAAACTTCCCTACTACCCTTTTTATGAAAAGGGACTACATTGGCAATTTTCCAGTCTTTTGGAACAACTCCTGTTTGAAGTGACTGATTAAATAAATCAGCTAATGGAGTAGCTATTATGGATCGAAGTTCTCTTAGAACCCTTGGATGAATATTATCTGGACGCACAGACTTATTTACTTTTATTTTTAATAAAGCCCTTGAAACCTCTTCCTCTGTAAAAAGGAAATTTATGCTTACCTGATAAACTGATTTCTTCTACGATACGACAAGTCCACGGATTCATCCTTACTTGTGGGATATTATCCTCCTGCTAACAGGAAGTGGCAAAGAGCACCACAGCAGAGCTGTATATATAGCTCCTCCCTTCTCTCCACCCCCAGTCATTCAACCAAAGGTATAGGAAGAGAAAAGAAAGGCTAAAAGGTGCAGAGGTAACTGAAGTTTTGAAAACAAAAATATAATCTGTCTAAAATGACAGGGAGGGCCGTGGACTCGTCGTATCGTAGAAGAAATCAATTTATCAGGTAAGCATAAATTTCCTTTTCTTCTACTAGATACGACGAGTCAACGGATTCATCCTTACTTGTGGGATACAATACCAAAGCAACAGGACACGGATGAACGAGAGGGACAAGACAGATACCTAAACGGAAGGCACCACTGCTTGAAGAACTTTTCTCCCAAAAATAGCCTCCGAAGAAGCAAAAGTATCAAATTTGTAAAATTTGGAAAAAGTATGAAGGGAGGACCAAGTCGCAGCCTTACAAATCTGTTCAACAGAAGCATCGATTTTAAAAGCCCATGTGGAAGCCAATGCTCTAGTAGAATGAGCCGTAATCTTTTCAGGAGGCTGCTGTCCAGCAGTCTTGTATGCCAGGCGGATGATGCTTTTCAGTAAAAAAGAAAGAGAGGTAGCCGTAGCTTTTTGACCCCTACGCTTTCCAGAATAAACAATGAATAGAGAAGATGATTGACGGAAATCCTTGGTCTCTTGTAAGTAAAACTTCAAGGCACGAACCACGTCCAAGTTATGTAACAGATGTTCCTTCTTAGGCGAAGGATTAGGACACAAGGAAGGAACAACAATTTCCTGATTAATATTCTTATTTGAAACAACCTTAGGAAGGAATCCAGGTTTGGTACGCAAAACCACCTTATCAGAATGGAATATAAGATAAGGCGAATCACACTGTAACGCAGAAAGCTCAGAAACCCTTCGGGCAGAAGAGATGGCAACTAAGAACAAAACTTTCCAAGATAAAAGCTTAATATCCATGGAATGCATGGGTTCAAACGGAACCCCTTGAAGAACATTGAGAACTAAATTCAAACTCCATGGCGGAGCAATAGGTTTAAACACAGGCTTGATTCTGATTAAAGCCTGACAAAAAGACTGAACGTCTGGGACATCCGCCAGACGCTTGTGTAGTAAAATTGACAAAGCAGAAATTTGTCCCTTTAAGGAACTAGCTGATAATCCCTTCTCCAATCCTTCTTGGAGAAAGGACAAAATTCTAGGAATCCTAACCCTACTCCATGAGTAGCCCTTGGATTCACATCAATAAAGATATTTACGCCATATCTTATGGTAAATTTTTCTAGTGACAGGCTTTCGAGCCTGAATCAAAGTATCAATGACCGACTCAGAGAATTCCCGCTTAGATAAAATCAAGCGTTCAATCTCCAGGCAGTCAGCTGCAGAGAATTTAGATTTGGATGTTGGAACGGACCTTGGATGAGAAGGTCCTGTCTCAATGGCAGTTTCCACGGTGGCAGAGATGACATGTCCACTAGATCTGCATACCAAGTACTGCGTGGCCATGCAGGCGCTATCAGGATTATTGAAGCTCTCTCCTGTTTGATTCTTGCAATCAGACGAGGTAGGAGAGGAAATGGAGGAAACACATAAGCCAGGTTGAACGACCAAGGTACTGCTAGAGCATCTATCAGTACAGCTTGGGGATCCCTTGACCTGGACCCGTAACGAGGAAGTTTGGCATTCTGACGAGATGCCATCAGATCCAATTCCAGTGTGCCCCATTGATGAATCAATGACGCAAACACCTCCGGATGGAGCTACCACTCCCCCGGATGAAAAGTCTGACAACTTAGAAAATCCGCTTCCCAGTTCTCTACTCCTGGGATATAGATTGCTGATAGGTGGCAAGAGTGAGTCTCCGCCCATCGGATTATCTTTGAAACCTCTATCATCGCTAGAGAACTCTTTGTTCCCCCTTGATGATTGATATATGCTACAGTCGTAATATTGTCTGACTGGAATCTTATGAATTTGGCCAAGGCCAACTGAGGCCACGACTGAAGCGCGTTGAATATTGCTCTCAGTTCCAGAATATTGATTGGTAATAGGGACTCCTCCTGAGTCTAAACACCCTGAGCCTTCAGGGAATTCCAGACTGCACCCCAGCCCAAGAGGCTGGCGTCCATCGTCACTATGACCCATCTTGGCTTGCGGAAACACATTCCCTGGGACAGATGATCCTGTGACAACCACCAAAGAAGAGAGTCTCTGGTCTCTAGGTCCAGATTTATCTGAGGAGATAAATTCACATAATCCCCATTCCACTGTCTGAGCATGCACAGCTGCAGTGGTCTGAGATGAAAGCGAGCAAACGGAACGATGTCCATTGCCGCTACCATTAACTAAATGACCTCCATACACTGCGCCACTGATGGCCGAGGAATGGAATGAAGTGCTCGGCAAGTAGTTAGAATCTTTGACTTTCTGACCTCCGTCAGCAAAATTTTCATGTCTACCGAGTCTATCAGAGTTCCCAAGAATGGAACTCTTGTTAGTGGAACTAGTGAACTCTTTTCTATATTTACTTTCCAACCGTGAGTTCTTAGAAATGCCAACACGATGTCCGTGTGAGATTTGGTCAGGTGATAAGTTGACGCCTGGATCAAAATATCGTCCAGATAGGGCGCCACTGCTATGCCCCGCGGCCTGAGAACCGCCAGAAGGGACAATAGCACCTTTGTGAAGATTGTGGGAGCTGTGGCCAACCCGAAAGGAAGGGCCACAAACTGATAATGTTCGTCCAGAAAGGCGAACCTTAGAAACTGATGATGATGCTTGAGGATAGGAATGTGAAGATACGCATCCTATAGGTCCACGGTGGTCATATATTGACTCTCCTGGATCATTGGTAAAATTGTTCGTATAGTCTCCATCTTGAACGATGGGACTCTGAGAAATTTGTTTAGGCATTTGAGATCTAAAATCGGTCTGAAGGTTCCCTCTTTTTTGGGAACCACGAACAGATTTGAGTAAAACCCCTGTCCCTGTTCTAGTTTTGGAACTGGACAAATTACACCCATGGTATAGAGTTCTTTTACACAGCGTAAGAACGTCTCTCTTTTTGTCTGGTCTACAGACAAACGTGAAAGATGAAATGTCCCTCTTGGGAGAAAATCCTTGAATTCTAGCCGATACCCCCCTGGGTCACAATTTCTAATGCCCAGGGATCCTGAACATCCCTTGCCCAAGCCTGAGCGAAGAGAGAAAGTATTCCCCCTACTTAATCCGGTCCCGGATCGGGGGCCGCCCCTTCATGCTGTCTTGGTAGCAGCAGCGGGCTACTTAACTTGTTTACCTTTATTCCAGGCCTGGTTAGGTCTCCAGACTGACTTGGATTGTGCAAAATTCCCCTCCTACTTTGTGGCGGAAGAGGAAGTAGAGGATCCACCTTTAAAGTTTCGAAAGGAACGAAAATTATTTTGTTTAGTCCTCATCTTAACAGTCTTATCCTGAGGTAGGGCATGACCTTTACCTCCAGTAATGTCAGAAATGATTTCCTTCAGTTCAGGCCCGAATAGGGTCTTGCCTTTAAAAGGAATAGCTAAAAGCTTAGATTTTGATGATACATCAGCAGACCAAGATTTAAACCATAACGCTCTATGCGCTAAAATGGCAAAGCCTGCATTTTTCGCAGCTAATTTAGCCATTTGAAAAGCGGCATCAGTAATAAAAGAATTAGCTAGCTTGAGAGCCTTAATTCTATCCAAAATATCATCTAATGGGGTCTCAACCTTAAGAGACTCCTCTAGAGCCTCGAACCAAAAAGCTGCTGCAGTAGTAACTGGAACAATGCACGCTATAGGTTGTAGAAGAAAACCCTGATGAATAAACAATTTCTTTAGAAGACCCTCCAATTTTTTATCCATAGGATCTTTGAAAGCACAACTGTCCTCAATAGGTATTAGTTGTACGCTTAGCTAGGGTAGAAATAGCTCCCTCCACCTTAGGGACCGTTTGCCAAGAATCCTGAATGGTGTCAGATATGGGAAACATTTTCTTAAAAGTAGGAGGGGGAGAGAACGGAATGCCTGGTCTATCCCATTCCTTTGTAACAATGTCCGAAATTCTTTTAGGGACTGGAAAAACATCAGTGTAAGTAGGTACCTCTAGATATTTATCCAACGTACACAATTTCTCTGGTGGTATTACAACAGGGTCACAATCATCCAGAGTCGCTAAAACCTCCCGGAGTAACAGGCGGAGGTGTTCAAGCTTAAATTTAAAGGACATTACGTCCGAGTCTGTCTGAGGTAATACATTTCCTGAATCTGAAAGCTCTCCCTCAGACAGCAATTCCCCGACCCCCAAATCAGAACACTGTGAGGGTACATCGGAAATAGCCAATAAAGCATCAGAGGGCTCAGCATTTACCTTAATACCGGACCTACTGCGCTTACCTTGTAAACCTGGCAGTTTAGATAATACCTCTGTAAGGGTAGTAGACATAACTGCAGCCATATCTTGCAGAGTAAAAGAATTAGACGCACTAGAAGTACTTGGCGTTGCTTGAGTGGGCGTTAGAGGTTGTGACTCTTGGGGAGAATTGGATGGCATAATCTGATTCTTTTCAGACTGAGAATCATCCTTAGACATAATTTTATCACCTATAATATGTTCTTTACAATGTAAGGCCCTTTCAGTACACGAGGGACACAATGTGAGTGGGGGTTCCACAATGGCTTCTAAACAAATAGAGCATTGACTTTCCTCAATCTCAGACATGTTGAACAGGCTAGTAATAACCACAAAAAGTCTTGAAAACACTTTATTTATTGAAAAAACAACAATTTTGAAAAATGTCACTGCGCCTTTAAGAAGTAAAAAAGCGCACAATTTTCCCAAATCTGCTTTAAAATGCTAAAACACTCACAATTTTAGCATATATCTATCTTATATTGTAGCCTAAGATTGCACCACAAGTAAGGGACAAATTAACCCTCTATAAGCAAAACGTTATTCCAAAACGTTATACAACGTTAACAACCCCTGCACCTGCCCTCAGGGGTCTGAGAAATCTCCCTATGACTCAGTTAGCCTATGTCTTCAGTTTGGGCCCAACCGGAGCTGAAGTTTGCTGCCTTCATGTGAAAATCAACTGCGCATCTGAGGCGTGAAAATTAGGCCCCGCCCATCATATGCGATGTCTCCCAGCCTAACAAACCGCTATGAAGTGGTATAGGAACTAGCCATGTGGGTACTTGCATCCCAAATAAATATATAAGCTATGTGAAAACCTCCAGTATAATGCCCAGTAACAGTGAACATAAAAAACGTTTCTGCCATAAAAACGTTATGCTGTCCTAGTGTCTAACCATGCTGCCATCACTTGCTGCATTTGGCCCTTAATCATTCACACACAGGTCTCCAGTAATGCCCCTTCTTATGTCTATAGGTTTACTGCTTACCCTTTCCCTCATGGGAACTATGTCAGCCTATTCTGAAATATCACAGTCTCTTCAGAAATAAATGACTGAACATACCTCAATGCTTGTAGCATGAAAACGTTCCCCCCACTGAAGCTTCTCAAGTACTCCTCAGCCATTCTGTGGGAACTCATCTGGATCTTAGTGACAACTGCTAAGATCATAAACCTCCAGGCAGAAATCTTCTTCCATCTACTGCCTGAGGAAAAATAGTACTCACCGGTACCATTTAAAATAAAAAAGTCTTGCTTGAAGAAAATAAAAACTATCTTTTTAACACCTCTTTCACTTTACCTCTTCCTATTACTAGTATAGGTAAAGAGAATGACTGGGGTGGAGAGAAGGGAGGAGCTATATATACAGCTCTGCTGTGGTGCTCTTTGCCACTTCCTGTTAGCAGGAGGATAATATCCCACAAGGATGAATCCGTGGACTCGTCGTATCTAGTAGAAGAAAAGAAAAGTACTACTCACATTATTTTTTACAGTAACATTCCTTAATAGAATCTCACTATCTTTACCATCTGCTGTAAAGACTGAACAAAAGTAATAATTTAAACAGTTTGCTATTTGTTTATCTTCTTCCACTACTCTATCATCATTCTTGAGTCTAACTATCCCTCTGTTAGTTTTTCTCTTTTCACTGATATATCTAAAGAAGGTTCTTTCACTGTTTTTTTACAGATTGTGCTATTTTCTCTTCTGCATCAGCTTTAGCCTTTCTGATTAACTGCTTTGTCATCTTTTGATGGGTTCTCCATTTTTCTTTATCCTCTTCTGAGTTAGTGAGTTTGAATTTTTTATAGACTGCCTTTTTTGTCTTAACTGCATGTGCTACTTCTCTTGAAAACCATATTGGTTTTCTTTTTTTTTTTTTTACTTTTACAAACAAGCCTAATACAGTGTTTAGTTGCATCTAGAATAGCATTTTTAAAATATTCCCACTGTTCTTGTACCCCTGTAATCTGTGCCATCCCTTTTAGAGATTCATCTAGGTATCTGCCCATGTAAGAAAAATTAGTTGTTCTAAAGTCTAAGACTTTTGTTTTACTATGGTTGCACAGTACCTTTGCCTGAATATTAAACGTATTTAGAAATAGAAAAAGAGTGTAGGAGCGCTAACTAAAGCTAAGGGGTCCTAGAGACCAATATACCACTCTACAACATAAAATATGTCAGAAAATAATTTAATTTCTCTCCAAAGTCTAATAACATATAAAATAGGGACATCTCCATTAACACAATAACTTATTAAATTGTATAAGATAACAGCAAATGCAGAATCAAAAACTAGCTCTTATGTATCTAAAAATAGTTAATAACAGAATTAGACGGTTTCCACCTTAAAAATAAAAAAAATTAAAATTTTCTTTATAAACTGTCACACTTTGTCAAAAAGATATATCCTCCCACTGTTTTTTAAAAAAAAGTGTAGCGTAACAGTAATAAAGTTACTAGGTTAGAAGCACGGATAAAATTCACAATGGGATGTCTTTGAGTCTTGATCTCTTTGTTTGATTTGCAACAGAATGTCAAAGGGATATAAGCGTCTTTGTAACAGTTTGCAACAATTTGCATCTTGTATTCAGGCTTACCGTATCTTCAGACACACTTCGTGTCAGGTGCAAGGTTCCTCTTTACCTTACCGGTGATAGATTACTTTAGTTGCCTTCTCCTTTACACATTGTTTCTGCACTGAATATTAAACGTTACAGACTGATGATCACTAGAGCCTAAGTTCTCACCCACAGACAACTCAGATACTTTATCACTGTTTGTAAGTACTACATCTAATATAGTTCCTTTACATGTTGGTTTTTTTACTGGTTGCTCAAGAGATTCCCCTTGTAAAGATTCCAGAATATATTTACTTCTCGTTGATTTGGCACCTAAAGTTAACAGCTCTTTTGCTACAAAACAAAACAAACTCCCCCTAACAGTATACAAACCCCACCCCCCAAACCCACAAAATAAAAATAAAGTAAAACCTAATCTAACCATTGCCCTGAAACCATATAATAAACTACCAATAGCCCTTTGTAGGGCACTGCCATAAGTTAAATAGCTCTTTTACCTGAAAAAAGTCACACTAACAAACCCCCATTACAAACCCCCAAAATGAAAAACTATCTAAAAAAAAAACCTAAGCTAACAATTGCCCTGAAAAGGGCATTTGTATGGACATTGACCTTAAAAGGGCATTAGGTTATTATTTTACATTGCCATGAAACGGGCATTTAGCTCTTTTATGAAAAGCCCAAACCCTAAAATAAAAAAAAACACCACCAAAAAAAAAGTTTAAAAAAAATCCTAACACTAACCCCTGACGATCCACTTACAGATGTTGAAGTCCTGCTTGAAGGATCTTCATCCCGGCGGCTCCATCTTCATCCCGGTGGCACGGAGCGGGTCCATCCAGAAGACATCCTGGCGCGGAGCATCCTTTTCATACGGTCGCCGCCGTACACTGAATCTTCAATGCAAGATACGCGATTCAAGATGGCGTCCCTTGCATTCCTATTGGCTGATTTTAGAAATTCAAATCAGCTAATAGGATAAGAGCTACTGAAATCCTATTGGCTATTCAAATCAGCCAATAGAATTTCAGTAACTCTCATCCTATTGGCTGATTTGAACAGCCAAAAGGATTTCAGCCAATACTAGTTTAAATTAATTTATTGCAATGTGGGGGGGCTTTCGCTTTAGGGGTTAATAAGTTTAATAACAGAATTTATGTTTACCTGATAAATTACTTTCTCCAACGGTGTGTCCGGTCCACGGCGTCATCCTTACTTGTGGGATATTCTCTTCCCCAACAGGAAATGGCAAAGAGCCCAGCAAAGCTGGTCACATGATCCCTCCTAGGCTCCGCCTACCCCAGTCATTCGACCGACGTTAAGGAGGAATATTTGCATAGGAGAAACCATATGGTACCGTGGTGACTGTAGTTAAAGAAAATAAATTATCAGACCTGATTAAAAAACCAGGGCGGGCCGTGGACCGGACACACCGTTGGAGAAAGTAATTTATCAGGTAAACATAAATTCTGTTTTCTCCAACATAGGTGTGTCCGGTCCACGGCGTCATCCTTACTTGTGGGAACCAATACCAAAGCTTTAGGACACGGATGAAGGGAGGGAGCAAATCAGGTCACCTAAATGGAAGGCACCACGGCTTGCAAAACCTTTCTCCCAAAAATAGCCTCAGAAGAAGCAAAAGTATCAAACTTGTAAAATTTGGTAAAAGTGTGCAGTGAAGACCAAGTCGCTGCCCTACATATCTGATCAACAGAAGCCTCGTTCTTGAAGGCCCATGTGGAAGCCACAGCCCTAGTGGAATGAGCTGTGATTCTTTCGGGAGGCTGCCGTCCGGCAGTCTCGTAAGCCAATCTGATGATGCTTTTAATCCAAAAAGAGAGAGAGGTAGAAGTTGCTTTTTGACCTCTCCTTTTACCGGAATAAACAACAAACAAGGAAGATGTTTGTCTAAAATCCTTTGTAGCATCTAAATAGAATTTTAGAGCGCGAACAACATCCAAATTGTGCAACAAACGTTCCTTCTTTGAAACTGGTTTCGGACACAGAGAAGGTACGATAATCTCCTGGTTAATGTTTTTGTTAGAAACAACTTTTGGAAGAAACCCAGGTTTAGTACGTAAAACCACCTTATCTGCATGGAACACCAGATAAGGAGGAGAACACTGCAGAGCAGATAATTCTGAAACTCTTCTGGCAGAAGAAATTGCAACTAAAAACAAAACTTTCCAAGATAATAATTTAATATCAACGGAATGCAAGGGTTCAAACGGAACCCCCTGAAGAACTGAAAGAACTAAATTGAGACTCCAAGGAGGAGTCAAAGGTTTGTAAACAGGCTTAATTCTAACCAGAGCCTGAACAAAAGCTTGAACATCTGGCACAGCAGCCAGTTTTTTGTGAAGTAACACCGACAAGGCAGAAATCTGTCCCTTCAGGGAACTTGCAGATAATCCTTTTTCCAATCCTTCTTGAAGGAAGGATAGAATCCTAGGAATCTTAACCTTGTCCCAAGGGAATCCTTTAGATTCACACCAACAGATATATTTTTTCCAAATTTTGTGGTAAATCTTTCTAGTTACAGGCTTTCTGGCCTGAACAAGAGTATCGATAACAGAATCTGAGAACCCTCGCTTCGATAAAATCAAGCGTTCAATCTCCAAGCAGTCAGCTGGAGTGAAACCAGATTCGGATGTTCGAACGGACCCTGAACAAGAAGGTCTCGTCTCAAAGGTAGCTTCCAAGGTGGAGCCGATGACATATTCACCAGATCTGCATACCAAGTCCTGCGTGGCCACGCAGGAGCTATCAAGATCACCGACGCCCTCTCCTGATTGATCCTGGCTACCAGCCTGGGGATGAGAGGAAAGGGCGGGAACACATAAGCTAGTTTGAAGGTCCAAGGTGCTACTAGTGCATCCACTAGAGCCGCCTTGGGATCCCTGGATCTGGACCCGTAGCAAGGAACTTTGAAGTTCTGACGAGAGGCCATCAGATCCATGTCTGGAATGCCCCACAGCTGAGTGACTTGGGCAAAGATTTCCGGATGGAGTTCCCACTCCCCCGGATGCAATGTCTGACGACTCAGAAAATCCGCTTCCCAATTTTCCACTCCTGGGATGTGGATAGCAGACAGGTGGCAGGAGTGAGACTCCGCCCATAGAATGATTTTGGTCACTTCTTCCATCGCTAGGGAACTCCTTGTTCCCCCCTGATGGTTGATGTACGCAACAGTTGTCATGTTGTCTGATTGAAACCGTATGAACTTGGCCCTCGCTAGCTGAGGCCAAGCCTTGAGAGCATTGAATATCGCTCTCAGTTCCAGAATATTTATCGGTAGAAGAGATTCTTCCCGAGACCAAAGACCCTGAGCTTTCAGGGATCCCCAGACCGCGCCCCAGCCCATCAGACTGGCGTCGGTCGTGACAATGACCCACTCTGGTCTGCGGAATGTCATCCCTTGTGACAGGTTGTCCAGGGACAGCCACCAACGGAGTGAGTCTCTGGTCCTCTGATTTACTTGTATCTTCGGAGACAAGTCTGTATAGTCCCCATTCCACTGACTGAGCATGCACAGTTGTAATGGTCTTAGATGAATGCGCGCAAAAGGAACTATGTCCATTGCCGCTACCATCAACCCGATCACTTCCATGCACTGAGCTATGGAAGGAAGAGGAACGGAATGAAGTATCCGACAAGAGTCTAGAAGTTTTGTTTTTCTGGCCTCTGTTAGAAAAATCCTCATTTCTAAGGAGTCTATAATTGTTCCCAAGAAGGGAACCCTTGTTGACGGGGATAGAGAACTCTTTTCCACGTTCACTTTCCATCCGTGAGATCTGAGAAAGGCCAGGACCATGTCCGTGTGAGCCTTTGCTTGAGGAAGGGACGACGCTTGAATCAGAATGTCGTCCAAGTAAGGTACTACAGCAATGCCCCTTGGTCTTAGCACAGCTAGAAGGGACCCTAGTACCTTTGTGAAAATCCTTGGAGCAGTGGCTAATCCGAAAGGAAGCGCCACGAACTGGTAATGTTTGTCCAGGAATGCGAATCTTAGGAACCGATGATGTTCCTTGTGGATAGGAATATGTAGATACGCATCCTTTAAATCCACCGTGGTCATGAATTGACCTTCCTGGATGGAAGGAAGAATAGTTCGAATGGTTTCCATCTTGAACGATGGAACCTTGAGAAACTTGTTTAAGATCTTGAGATCTAAGATTGGTCTGAACGTTCCCTCTTTTTTGGGAACTATGAACAGATTGGAGTAGAACCCCATCCCTTGTTCTCTTAATGGAACAGGATGAATCACTCCCATTTTTAACAGGTCTTCTACACAATGTAAGAATGCCTGTCTTTTTATGTGGTCTGAAGACAACTGAGACCTGTGGAACCTCCCCCTTGGGGGAAGTCCCTTGAATTCCAGAAGATAACCTTGGGAGACTATTTCTAGCGCCCAAGGATCCAGAACATCTCTTGCCCAAGCCTGAGCGAAGAGAGAGAGTCTGCCCCCCACCAGATCCGGTCCCGGATCGGGGGCCAACATTTCATGCAGTCTTGGTAGCAGTGGCAGGTTTCTTGGCCTGCTTTCCTTTGTTCCAGCCTTGCATTGGTCTCCAAGCTGGCTTGGCTTGAGAAGTATTACCCTCTTGCTTAGAGGACGTAGCACCTTGGGCTGGTCCGTTTCTACGAAAGGGACGAAAATTAGGTTTATTTTTTGCCTTGAAAGGCCGATCCTGAGGAAGGGCGTGGCCCTTACCCCCAGTGATATCAGAGATAATCTCTTTCAAGTCAGGGCCAAACAGCGTTTTCCCCTTGAAAGGAATGTTAAGTAGCTTGTTCTTGGAAGACGCATCAGCCGACCAAGATTTCAACCAAAGCGCTCTGCGCGCCACAATAGCAAACCCAGAATTCTTAGCCGCTAACCTAGCCAATTGCAAAGTGGCGTCGAGGGTGAAAGAATTAGCCAATTTGAGAGCATTGATTCTGTCCATAATCTCCTCATAAGGAGGGGAATCACTATCGACCGCCTTTATCAGCTCATCGAACCAGAAACATGCGGCTGTAGCGACAGGGACAATGCATGAAATTGGTTGTAGAAGGTAACCCTGCTGAACAAACATCTTTTTAAGCAAACCTTCTAATTTTTTATCCATAGGATCTTTGAAAGCACAACTATCCTCTATGGGTATAGTGGTGCGTTTGTTTAAAGTGGAAACCGCTCCCTCGACCTTGGGGACTGTCTGCCATAAGTCCTTTCTGGGGTCGACCATAGGAAACAATTTTTTAAATATGGGGGGAGGGACGAAAGGAATACCGGGCCTCTCCCATTCTTTATTAACAATGTCCGCCACCCGCTTGGGTATAGGAAAAGCTTCTGGGAGCCCCGGCACCTCTAGGAACTTGTCCATTTTACATAGTTTCTCTGGGATGACCAACTTGTCACAATCATCCAGAGTGGATAATACCTCCTTAAGCAGAATGCGGAGATGTTCCAACTTAAATTTAAATGCAATCACATCAGGTTCAGCCTGTTGAGAAATGTTCCCTGAATCAGTAATTTCTCCCTCAGACAAAACCTCCCTGGCCCCATCAGACTGGGTTAGGGGCCCTTCAGAGATATTAATATCAGCGTCGTCATGCTCTTCAGTATCTAAAACAGAGCAGCCGCGCTTACGCTGACAAGTGTTTATTTTGGCTAAAATGTTTTTGACAGAATTATCCATTACAGCCGTTAATTGTTGCATAGTAAGGAGTATTGGCGCGCTAGATGTACTAGGGGCCTCCTGAGTGGGCAAGACTCGTGTAGACGAAGGAGGGAATGATGCAGTACCATGCTTACTCCCCTCACTTGAGGAATCATCTTGGGCATCATTGTCATGATCACATAAATCACATTTATTTAAATGAATAGGAATTCTGGCTTCCCCACATTCAGAACACAGTCTATCTGGTAGTTCAGACATGTTAAACAGGCATAAACTTGATAACAAAGTACAAAAACGTTTTAAAATAAAACCGTTACTGTCACTTTAAATTTTAAACTGAACACACTTTATTACTGCAATTGCGAAAAAACATGAAGGAATTGTTCAAAATTTATCAAATTTTCACCACAGTGTCTTAAAGCCTTAAAAGTATTGCACACCAAATTTGGAAGCTTTAACCCTTAAAATAACGGAACCGGAGCCGTTTTAAACTTTAACCCCTTTACAGTCCCTGGTATCTGCTTTGCTGAGACCCAACCAAGCCCAAAGGGGAATACGATACCAAATGACGCCTTCAGAAAGTCTTTTCTAAGTATCAGAGCTCCTCTCACATGCGACTGCATGCCATGCCTCTCAAAAACAAGTGCGCCACACCGGCGCGAAAATGAGGCTCTGCTTATGCTTTAGGAAAGCCCCTAAGGAATAAGGTGTCTAATACAGTGCCTGCCGATATTATTATATCAAAATACCCAGATAAAATGATTCCTCAAGGCTAAATATGTGTTAATAATGAATCGATTTAGCCCAGAAAAAGTCTACAGTCTTAATAAGCCCTTGTGAAGCCCTTATTTACGATCGTAATAAAAATGGCTTACCGGATCCCATAGGGAAAATGACAGCTTCCAGCATTACATCGTCTTGTTAGAATGTGTCATACCTCAAGCAGCAAGAGACTGCACACTGTTCCCCCAACTGAAGTTAATTGCTCTCAACAGTCCTGTGTGGAACAGCCATGGATTTTAGTTACGGTTGCTAAAATAATTTTCCTCATACAAACAGAATTCTTCATCTCTTTTCTGTTTCTGAGTAAATAGTACATACCAGCACTATTTCAAAATAACAAACTCTTGATTGAATAATAAAAACTACAGTTAAACACTAAAAAACTCTAAGCCATCTCCGTGGAGATGTTGCCTGTACAACGGCAAAGAGAATGACTGGGGTAGGCGGAGCCTAGGAGGGATCATGTGACCAGCTTTGCTGGGCTCTTTGCCATTTCCTGTTGGGGAAGAGAATATCCCACAAGTAAGGATGACGCCGTGGACCGGACACACCTATGTTGGAGAAATAGTGTTTGTGATGCGGGAGTGCATCGGTTTAAGTGTTAATAGGTTAGTATATGGGTGTTAGTGTACTTTTTAACACTTTACTTATGAGTTTTATGTAACAGTTTTGTAACAGTTTTGTAACAGTTTTGTTGCATAAAACTCATAACTACTGCTTTCAGGTGGCGTTACGGATTTTGTCGTTTTAGGGTGTAACGCAAGCTTTTTAACCAGAACGCAAAATTTGTAATGGCAGCGCTATGGAATTCCCATGAAAAAACTTAATTTTTACGTGTGCGGACTAACGTTGCGTTACAGGCTAAAAGGCTTGCGGTAAAGCTATACCGACAATACTTGTAATGGCTGCTGTGCTGTTTTAACGCTGAAATGGCCATTTTTTTCATCATTAAAACACTTAATCTTGGTGATAATGTTCTATAATACACTTAAGAAAAATATGATTTTAACAGAGGACGATGTTGCAACAGTCATAAGCAGGAAATCTCACTAAGAGAAGAAATATAATATAAATATATATAAGGATAATATTTGCTTTTGAGAGCAAAGAACTCAACTCCCATGTAATAAATAATAAATGTGTAACCTGCAAAAAAAAACACATTATAGAACAGGTGTAAACAGCTACAAATAATTCTGTATATTAATTAATATATTATTAATTCTGTATATTATATTTTCCCTTATGGGAAAAATTAAAATATTCTCCATTAAAATGGAAAAATACCCTTTAAATATTTTTCCCCTACCAGTATGGGAAATCAAACCAGTAACTCTGTTACTAAATAAATAGTTCACTCAGCTACTGTGCTATTTGAGCTGTCTTTAATCACCACAAGATGACGTCAGACACCAGGGATTCCTGCAAAAGAGGAAAAAATATTAAATAAGACAATAAATATATTCTAGTGAACACCACTGAGAATGAACAGAAACTAGGCATGGAGATTAATATACATAACATTATTAAAGTTCCACACCCTTGATAAAAAGGCCCGATCCAGATCCAACAATGGAGCCGGCGAAATCACGCCAAACCGACCTGTGGCAGGATCATTAACCCCGCCGCCACCGGTTTAAGCCCAAAACACTAAGACCATCAGTGAAAAGGTCTTCAGAAACACAAGAGCACCACATCACCAGCTAAGATCACTAAGGACACAGAGATTTTGAACACTGCACCGCCTGCGGCCTGTCTCCTTACAGCAATATTAGCTATCACGTACTTCAGATCGCTGGTGCATAAAATGGTGCCGTCATACCAAAAATAAATCTTCAGCTCACAAAGCCGACATGCGGAAATAACAGCACTAGGCTGAGGACAAAAACGTTCCTGCATGTCTCAGGAAGGATCTAAAGATAACCGATCCACTATATCTCCAAAATTTGCAACTGCATAATAGCGTGCGGTGGTGTCCGATCCTGGTTAGTTAACAAACTGAGCCACCGCCGCTGAGAGAGAGCGCATCAAAAACACACTGGCGATGCATACAGTCCAGAAGTTTAGTGCCCATCATGTGGCATTTTTATAACCCACACTAAGCAGTGCATTGTAAAGTGAGATTTACCACCCACTTAACCACTGTTTCTAATGGCGGAGTTACCTGACAGCCCCTTTCTTAGTATACAGAGATCTTTCAAGTAGAAACGTGTACAGGCTACTGAGGTCTAGGACACCCAGAGCCGAATGGATGACAAATTATATCCGTTTGTCAATTAGCATGATCAATGCAGATCCCACTAAGGAATGATTAGTTCATACTCCAGACACACAGAGTGTATATACTGCCCATGAAAACAATCCCAACATTGAAGAGATTTCTTAACTATTTCCATACTCCATTTCTAAAAAAAGGGATTAACCCCCAAAGTGCTGAGCCTTCTCACTTAGAAGGGAAGAGCACTTACCTCAGGGGTTTCTAGCTGCAGGGCAGGCACAGCACCTCAGGTATGACAGACTCAAACGACCTGTGACAGGGACCTGAAGAGAAAGAGGAAAAGCAGAGTAACAAACCCTGGTTTTCCATATAGGGTTAGCATAAATTGTTGAAGGAAAAGCAAGGACTACCTCACCGACCTCCAAAAGCTAAAAGCCACCACATCTCTTACTCAAGAGGATTACGTGGACACAGCTTTACCCCAATTCTTGCTTGCAAGGAAACTTCCCATTAAAGGATTAATCTTCTTCAGACTCCATCTTCGTACATCCTCCTGATGGACAAGGCAAAGAATGTCTGGGGGTTATGGGAAGTGGGAGGATACTTACAGCTCTGCTGGGGTGTTCTTTGCCTCCTCCTGGTGGCTAGGAGTTGAATTCCCACTAGTAATTAGAATGGATTTGTGGACTCTCCATGCCATTGGAAAGAAAATGTTGTTAGAAGCACTGGAACCACCCAGAACTAGCGGTAAACTCCTTGTCTGGTCCTGCATTATAAATTTTGTGCTTTAGCAGTGATGGTCAGTGTGCTCAGAGGGCTTTGCTTCTAAGTTTCATCCTCAATCCCTGTCATTGTTTCCATATCAGATATGGGTCCCTCTCTCATTTTTGTAAGCCTTGTAGATGTCAGGGGAGCTGATCCTTTAACAGCCTTGAGAATTGTATCCTTATCCTTAAGGATCGTTGTCACTGTGGAGTGTGACATGCCCAAATCATGAGCTATAGCGTTCACTTGTTTTCCACCTTCATACTGTTTAATTACCTTCAGTTTTACTTCCAGATCTATACTTTCTTTGCCTCTTGCTGCTGGTATAAAGACCTATTTTTGTTTTGTTTAGGAGCCATGATATTATACATTGATGCATTACCGGGACTTTGTCCATTAAGTCCTGCAGATAGACTTTCAGTGATTCAGTCTGTTAGTGATTTTCTGCCCATATTAACAAGTTGATAGATTCCTGCACAATACAATGAGACTGAAGCTAAATAATTCATAACAAGTACTAACAAAGAAATTATCAACAGTTCAACAACACTAGCTACCTTGTTACTTAGTTGCTCTAAATTCTGCCTCTTCATATCACCATTTTACTAAAAGTTTTTGTGATTTTTGTATTTTTTATGCATTGTACGAGAGGCCTCTCTTTTTATCCTTCGTTTAATATACTGAGAAGCAACAGATGAACTTGATGAAGATGGTCTTGAAAGATCAGGTGTGGGGCTCCTGGCAACGCGTTTCACCAGCTGCTGCAGAAGGTTAATTATTGTAGCCATCTGATATGAATACCTCTCTTGCTGCGCATAGATACGCATTTGCCACCTGATTTTCCTCTTTTTCTCTTCCTGGAAGAGCTTTAGTTGTCTTATTATCTCCAAATGTTGTGGGATCTCTGGGGTGACTGGTGGTGGCACAGGTGGAAGAGGGAATAAAGGTGGCAAATGTTGCAATGGATCTGGAGGGAGAACAGGAGGCAGAGGAACCTCCATCCTTGGCTCCTGGAGAGGTGGTGAAGGCAGCTGTATAGGTTGCTCTTGCTGAGGTGGAGCACTCATAGCCAACAAAACATTATCATTGTTCCCCTCCACAGGACTTGGCAAGACCTGAGGCTGCTCCTTTTCTTGAGTTTCTTCTTCTTGATGATGTTGTGATTCTGATTATAGAAAAGAAAAAAATAAGATTTTTACTAACATGAAATGTTCATTTAATTTAGAAAAGGAGAAAGTTATTCTTCAGTGAGAAGTTTCATCCTTACTTGTGGCCAGCAGAAACTTCCTTAAAGGGACAGTAATAATGTTGTCTAATCAGCCAAGTCTAAACATTTTAAAACAAATTACAATCATTTTTCAATAGCCAAACGCCACCCACCATTTGCCTTGTTTGGGCTTTAGTCTGCAGACAACAAGGCTAGTCATATTGTTAGTATAAAATACATAGTTTTGCAGTTGTTATCAGTTAAAGCCAATTATGGAACTGTATATGTCCGATTTAGCCTTGAGAAGTCAGCAGGTCAATTAGAAAATCCTTAAAGGAACAGTCAGGTCCCAAATAAACTTTCATGATTTAAATAGGGCATGTAATTTTAAACAACTTTCTAATTTACTTTTATTTATTTTTTATTTTCTTTAAACAAGCTTTATTGATGATCGACAAGAGTTGCATATACATGTGAATTTCAGTTTTAACATGGAAATTGTTTATAACATTTGTTAATACTTTTTACTACGTTCCTTGAGAAGAAAAGGCAGAGATGAGTTTGTATGCTTCTAATAGTATATAAGTAAAACTAGACACAGATCAAAAAAGATATAAAAGGAACAAAAAGTGAAATCTATTGATCCTCTTTGTCAAATATGTCTTTGACTTAGCCCATAGATCTTGAGCTTGTTTGATTCCAATTTACTTTTATCACCAATTTTGCTTTTTTCTCTTTGTATTCTTAGTTGAAAGCTAATTCTAGGAGGTTCATATGTTAATTTCGTAGACATTGAAGACTGCCTCTAATCTGAATGAATTTTGACAACTAGAGGGCATTAGTTCATGTGTTTCATATAGATAACTTTGAGCTCATGCACGTGAAGTTACCCTGGAGTGAGCACTGATTGGCTAAAATGCAAGTCTGTTAAAACAACTGAAATAAGGGGGCAGTCTGCTGAGGGTTAAATACAAGGTAATCACAGAGGTAAAAAGTATATTAATATAACTGAGATAAGGAGCAGTCTGCAGAGGCTTAGATACAAGGTAATCACAGAGGTAAAAAGTATATTAATATAACTGAGATAAGGAGCAGTCTACAGAGGCTTAGATACAGGGTAATCACAGAGGTAAAAAGTATATTAATATAACTGAGATAAGGAGCACTCTACAGAAGCTTAGATATAAGGTAATCACAAAGGTAAAAAGTATATTAATATAACTGAGATAATGAGCAGTCTGCAGAGGCTTAGATACAAGGTAATCACAGAGGTAAAAAGTATATTAATATAACTGAGATAAGGAGCAGTCTGCAGGGGCTTAGATACAAGGTAATCCCAGAGGTAAAAAGTATATTAATATAATTGAGATAAGGGGCAGTCTGCAGAGGGTTAGATACAAGGTAATCACAAAAGTAAAAAGTATATTAATATAACTGAGATAAGGAGCAGTCTGCAGAGGCTTATATACAAGGTAATCAAAGAGGTAAAAAGTGTATTAATATAACTGAGATAAGGAGCAGTCTGCAGAGGCTTAGATACAAGATAATCACAGAGGTAAAAAGTATATTAATATAACTGAGATAAGGAGCAGTATGCAGAGGCTTAGATACAAGGTAATCACAGAGGTAAAAGGTATATTAATATAACTGAGATAAGAGGCAGTCTGCAGAGGATTAGATACAGGGTAATACCAGAGGTAAAAGTATATTAATATAACTGAGATAAGGGGCAGTCTGCAGAGGCTTAGATACAGGGTAATCACAGAGGTAAAACATATATTAATATAACTGAGATAAAGGGGCAGTCTGCAGAGGCTTAGATACAGGGTAATCACAGAGGTAAAAGTATATTAATATAACTGAGATAAGGGGCAGTCTGCAGAGGTTTAGATACAGGGTAATCACAGAGGTAAAAAGTATATTAATATAACTGAGATAAGGGGCAGTCTGCAGAGGCTTAGATACAAGGTAATCACAGAGGTAAAAACTATATTACTATAACTGAGATAAGGAGCTGTCTGCAGAGGTTAGATACAGGGTAATCACAGCAGTAAAAAGTATAATAATATAACTGAGATAAGGAGCAGTCTGAAGAGGCTTAGATACAAGGTAATCACAGAGGTAAAAGTATATTAATATAACTGAGATAAGGAGTAGTGTGCAGAGGCTTAGATACAAGGTAATCACAGAGGTAAAAAGTATATTAATATAACTGAGATAAGGAGCAGTCTGCAGAGGCTTAGATGCAAGGTAATTACAGAGGTAAAAAGTATATTAATATAACTGAGATAAGGGGCAGCCTGCAGAGGCTTAGATACAGGGTAATCACAGAGGTAAAAAGTATATTAATATAACTGAGATAAGGAGCAGTCTGCAGAAGCTTAGATACAAGGTAATCACAGAGGTAAAAAGTATATTAATATAACTGAGATAAGGGGGCAGTCTGCAGAGGCTTATACAGGGTAATCACAGAGGTAAAAAGTATATTAATATAACTGAGATAAGGGGGCAGTCTGCAGAGGCTTATACAGGGTAATCACAGAGGTAAAAGTATATTAATATAACTGAGATAAGGAGCAGTGTGCAGAGCCTTAGATACAAGGTAATCACAGAGGTAAAAAGTATATTAATATAACTGAGATAAGGAGCAGTCTGCAGAGGCTTAGATACAGGGTAATCACAGAGGTAAAAAGTATATTAATATAACTGAGATAAGGAGCAGTCTGCAGAGGCTTAGATACAGGGTAATCACAGAAGTAAAAAACAAAATTTATGCTTACCTGATAAATTTATTTCTCTTGTGGTGTATCCAGTCCACGGATTCATCCATTACTTGTGGGATATTCTCCTTCCCAACAGGAAGCTGCAAGAGGATCACCCACAGCAGAGCTGTCTGTATAGCTCCTCCCCTAACTGCCACCTCCCAGTCATTTGACCGAAGACAAGCAAGAGAAAGGAGAAACTATAGGGTGCAGTGGTGACTGTAGTTTAAAAATTAAAAAACACCTGCCTTAAATCACAGGGCGGGCCGTGGACTGGATACACCACAAGAGAAATAAATTTATCAGCAAAGCATAAATTTTGTTTTCTCTTGTAAGGTGTATCCAGTCCACGGATTCATCCACTGCCTGTAAGACCTTTCTCCCAAAAATAGCCTCCATAGAAGCAAAAGTATCAAATTTGTAGAATTTAGAAAAAGTATGAAGCGAAGACCAAGTCGCCGCCTTACAAATCTGTTCAACAGAAGCTTCATTTTTAAAGGCACATGTGGAAGCTACCGCTCTAGTAGAATGAGCTGTAATTCTTACAGGAGGCTGCTGGCCAGCAGTCTCATAAGCTAAGCGGATTATACTTCTTAATCAAAAAGAAAGAGAAGTTGCTGAAGCCTTTTGGCCTCTCCTCTGTCCAGAGTAAACAACAAACAATGCAGATGTTTGACGAAAATCCTTAGTAGCTTGTAAATAAAACTTTAAAGCACGAACCACGTCAAGATTATGTAATAGACGTTCCTTCTTTTAAGAAGGATTAGGACACAGTGACGGAACAACAATCTCTTGATTGATATTCTTATTGGATACCACCTTAGGAAGAAACCCAGGTTTGGTACGCAAAACTACCTTATCTGCATGGAAGATCAGATAAGGGGAATCACACTGCAAGGCAGATAACTATGAAACTCTTCGAGCCGAAGAGATAGCTACCAAGAACAGAACTTTCCAAGATAAAAGCTTGATATCTATGGAATGCAGAGGTTCAAACGGAACCCCTTGAAGAACTTTAAGAACTAAATTTAAACTCCATGGCGGAGCAACAGGTTTAAACACAGGCTTGATTCTAACTAAAGCCTGACAAAACGCCTGAACGACTGGAACATCCGCCAGACGCTTGTGCAAAAGAATAGACAGAGCAGAAATCTGTCCTTTTAAGGAACTAGCTGACAATCCCTTCGCCAATCCTTCTTGGAGAAAAGACAATATCCTGGGAATCATGACTTTACTCCATGAGTAACCCTTGGATTCACACCAATGAAGACATTTACACCATATCTTATGATAGATTTTCCTGGTGACAGGCTTTCGAGCCTGAATTAAGGTATCAATGACCGACTCGGAAAAACCACGTTTTGACAAAATCAAGCGTTCAATCTCCAAGCAGTCAGACGCAGAGAAATTCGATTTGGATGTTTGAAGGGACCTTGAAGTAGAAGGTCCTGCCTCAGCGGCAGAGTCCAAGGTGGAAAGGATGACATGTCCACCAGATCTGCGTACCAAGTCCTGCGTGGCCACGCAGGAGCTATCAAAATCACGAAGCTCTCTCCTGCTTGATCTTGGCAATCAGACGAGGGAGCAGAGGAAACGGTGGAAACACATAAGCCAGGTTGAAAGACCAAGGCGCTGCTAGAGCATCTATCAGCGCTGCCTTGGGATTCCTGGACCTGAACCCGTAACAAGGAAGCTTGGCGTTCTGACAAGACGCCATGAGATCCAGTTCTGGTTTGCCCCAAAGTTGAATCAACTGTGCAAACACCTCCAGATGGAGTTCCCACTCCCCCGGATAAAAAAGTCTGTCAACTTAGAAAATCTGCCTCCCAGTTCTCTACTCCTGGGATATGAATAGCTGATAGATGGCAAGAGTGAACCTCTGCCCATAGAATTATTTTTGAAACCTCCAACATTGCTAGGGAACTCCTTGTTCCCCCTTGATGGTTGATGTAAGCTACAGTCGTGATGTTGTCCGACTGAAATCTGATGAACCTGACCGCAGCTAGCTGAGGCCAAGCCTGAAGAGCATTAAATATCGCTCTTAGTTCCAGAATGTTTATCGGAAGGAGTGTCTCCTCCTGAGTCCACAAGCCCTGAGCCTTCAGGGAGTTCCAGACTGCACCCCAGCCCAGAAGGCTGGCATCTGTCGTTACTATTGTCCAATCTGGCCTGCGGAAGGTCATACCCTTGGACAGATGGACCCGAGATAACCACCAGAGAAGAGAATGGGCAAACGGCACTATGTCCATTGCCGCTACCATTAAGCCGATTACTTCCATACACTGAGCCACTGAAGGGCGAGAAGTAGAATAAAGAACACGGCAGGAATTTAGAAGTTTTGACAACCTGGCCTCTGTCAGGTAAATCTTCATTTCTACAGAATCTATCAGAGTTCCTAGGAAGGAAACTCTTGTGAGAGGGGATAGAGAACTTTTTTCTTTGTTCACTTTCCACCCATGTGACCTCAGAAATGCCAGAACAATGTCCGTGTGAGACCTGGCAACTTGAAAAGTCGACGCCTGTATCAGAATGTCGTCTAAGTAAGGGGCTACTGCTATAGCCCGCGGCCTTAGGACCGCTAGAAGGGACCCTAGAACCTTTGTAAAGATTCTTGGTGCCGTGGCCAACCCAAAGGGAAGAGCCACAAACTGGTAGTGCCTGTATTGACCCTCCTGGATCATAGGAAGGATGGTTCGAATAGTCTCCATCTTGAAGGATGGGACTCTGAGAAATTTGTTTAAGATCTTGAGATCTAAGATTGGTCTGAATGTTCCCTCTTTCTTGGGAACAACAAACAGATTTGAATAAAAGCCCTGTTCCTGTTCCTCCTGTGGAACTGGGTGGATCACTCTCATAACTAGGTCTTGAACACAATGTAAGAATGCTTCTCTCTTTATCTGGTTTGCAGATAAAAGTGAGAGATGAAATCTCCCTTTTGGGGGAGAGGTTTTGAATTCCAGAAGATAACGCTTGGACACAATTTCCAATGCCCAGGGATCCTGGACATCTCTTGCCCAAGCCTGGGCGAAGAGAGAGAGTCTGCCCCCTACTAGATCCGTTTACGGATCGGGGGCTGCTCCTTCATGCTGTCTTAGAGGCAGCAGCAGGCTTCTTGGCCTGTTTCCCCTTGTTCCAAGCCTGGTTAGGTCTCCAGACCGGCTTAGACTGGGCAAAAGTTCCCTCTTGTTTTGTGTTAGAGGAAGTTGAAGCTGCGCCACTCGAAGTTTCGAAAGGGCCGAAAACTAGACTGTTTGGTCCTTAATTTGTTGGACCTGTCCTGAGGAAGGGCGTGACCTTTTCCTCCAGTGATGTCAGAAATGATCTCCTTCAGTCCAGGCCCGAATAGGATCTGTCCTTTGAAGGGAATGTTGAGAAGTTTAGACTTTGAAGTCACGTCAGCTGACCAGGATTTAAGCCATAGCGCCTTACGCGCCTGAATAGCAAAACCTGAATTTTTAGCCGTTAGCTTGGTTAAATGAACAACGGCGTCAGAAACAAATGAATTGGCTAGCTTAAGGGCCGTAAGCTTGTCAATAATATCTTTCAACGGGGTTTCAACCTGTAGAGCCTCCTCTAGGGACTCAAACCAGAAAGTCACGGCAGCAGTGACTGGGGCAATGCATACAAGAGGCTGGAGAATAAAACCTTGTTGAATAAAAATTTTCTTAAGGAAACCCTCTAATTTTTTATCCATTGGATCTAGAAAAGCACAACTGCCCTCGACAGGGATAGTGGTACGCTTAGCTAGAGTAGAAACTGCTCCCTCCACCTTAGGGACCGTCTGCCATAAGTCCCGTGTAGCGGCGTCTATAGGAAACATCTTTTTAAAAACAGGAGGGGGAGAGAATGGTACACCTGGTCTATCCCATTCCTTAGTAATAATTTCAGAAAACCTTTTTTAGGGATTGGAAAAACATCAGTGTAAGTAGGTACTGCATAGTATTTATCCAATCTACATAATTTCTCTGGGACTACAATAGTGTCACAGTCGTCCAGAGTTGCTAAAATCTCCCTGAGCAATACGCGGAGGTGTTCAAGCTTAAATTTAAATGTAGACATATCAGAATCAGATTGAAGTATCTTCCCTGAATCAGAAAAATCACCCACAGATTGAAGCTCCCCTGCTTCAGTATAATGTGAAGGTGTATCAGACCTAGCTACTAAAGCGTCAGAGAGCTCTGTATTTATTCTATTCCCAGAGGTGTCTCACTTTCCTTGCAATCCTGGCAGTTTAGATAATACCTCTGTAAGGGTATGATTCATAACTGCCGCCATGTCTTGCAAGGTATACGCAATGGGCGCGCTAGATGTACTAGGCGTCCCCTGAGCGGGATTTATAGGATCTGACACGTGGGGAGAGTTAGACGGCATAACTTCCTCCTTGTCAATTTCTTCTGGTGATAAATTTTTTAAAGCCAGAATATGGTCTTTGTAATCTATAGTAAAATCAGTGCATTTGGTACACATTCTAAGAGGGGGTTCCACAATGGCTTCTAAACATAATGAACAATGAGTTTCCTCTATGTCAGACATGTTTAAACAGACTAGTAATGAGACCAGCAAGCTTGGAAAACACTTTAACAACTGTGAACAAGCAAAAAATAAAAACGGTACTGTGCCTTTAAGAGAAAAAAACAATCACAGAAACTGCTAAAACAGTGAAAAAAGCAGTAAATCTTACAAATTTTTTACAGTGTGTATAATAGGCTGAAAGAGCATTGCACCCACTTGCAAATGGATGATTAACCCCTTAGTTTCAAAACCAGATAAAAAAAATGATATAAACGTTTTTAAACAGTCACAACAAACTGCCACAGCTCTACTGTGGCCCTACCTGCCCATACAACGACTTTGGAAGGCACAAAAACCCCTTAGAGAGGTCCTATATGTTCAGGGGACTCCTTCAGGGAAGCTGGATGTCTCAAGCTGCAAACACTAATGGAAAATAGGCCCCTCCCAACCTGTACTCACAGTGAGAGGGCCTTAAACTATCCCTAGGCAAAATCTAGTCAGCCATGTGGAAAAACTGGGCCCCAGAATAAAGTTTTATCACCAATATGTAATAAACGTTTATACACCTCAAGCAAACGTTATATCTATTCAGTAATGTGAGTAAATAATAAAAATATTACCCTTTACAGCAAGCATGATACCAGTCGTTATTAAATCACTGTAATCAGGCTTACCTTAAATAAATCAGGTACTGTCAGCATTTTCTAGCTTATCATTTCTCTAGAAAAATGTAAAACTGCACATACCTCAGAGCAGGAGACCCTGCACGCTATTCCCCCAGCTGAAGTTACCCATCTCTTCAGTTATGTGTGAGAACAGCAATGGATCTTAGTTACAACCTGCTAAGATCATCAAAGACCACAGGCAGACTCTTCTTCAACTTTCTGCCTGAGGCTAAAATAGTACAACTCCAGTACCATTTGAACAAACTTTTGATTGAAGATAAACTACATTAATGCACCACATCTCTCTAGATGCTTCCCTTGTCGAGAGCTGCAAGAGAATGACTGGGAGGTGGCAGTTAGGGGAGGAGCTATATAGACAGCTCTGCTGTGGGTGATCCTCTTGCAGCTTCCTGTTGGGAAGGAGAATAACCCACAAGTAATGGATGAATCCGTGGACTGGATACACCTTACAAGAGAAAGTATATTAATATAACTGAGATAAGGGGCAGTCTGCAGAGGCTTAGATACAAGGTAATCACAGAGGTAAAAAGTATTAATATAACTGAGATAAGGGGCAGTCTACCTTGTATCTAAACCTATGCAGACTGCCCCTTATCTCAGTTATATTAATATACTTTTTACCTCTGTGATTACCTTGTATATAAGCCTCTGCAGACTGCCCCTTATCTCAGTTATATTAATATACTTTTTACCTATGTGATTACCTTGTATCTAAGCCTCTGCAGACTGCCCCTTATCTCAGTTATATTAATATACTTTTACCTCTGTGATTACCTTGTATCTAAGCCTCTGCAGACTGCACCTTATCTCAGTTATATTAATATACTTTTTACCTCTGATTACCTTGTATCTAAGCCTCTGCACACTGCTCCTTATCTCAGTTATATTAATATACTTTTTACCTCTGTGATTAACTTGTATCTAAACCTATGCAATCACAGAGGTAAAAAGTATATTAATATAACTGAGATAAGGAGCAGTGTGCAGAGGCTTAGATACAAGGTAATCAGAGGTAAAAAGTATATTAATATAACTGAGATAAGGTGCAGTCTGCAGAGGCTTAGATACAAGGTAATCACATAGGTAAAAAGTATATTAATATAACTGAGATAAGGGACAGTCTGCAGAGGCTTAGATACAAGGTAATCACATAGGTAAAAAGTATATTAATATAACTAAGATAAGGGGCAGTCTGCAGAGGCTTATATACAAGGTAATCACAGAGGTAAAAAGTATATTAATATAACTGAGATAAGGAGCAGTCTACAGAAGCTTAGATACAGGGTAATCACAGAGGTAAAAAGTATATTAATATAACTGAGATAAGGAGCAGTCTGCAGAGGCTTAGATACAGGGTTATCAGAGGTAAAAAGTGTATTAATATAACTGGGATAAGGTGCAGTCTGCAGAGGCTTATATACAAGGTAATCACAGAGGTAAAAAGTATATTAATATAACTGAGATAAGGAGCAGTTTGCAGAGGCTTAGATACAAGGTAATCACAGAGGTAAAAAGTATATTAATATAACTGAGATAAGGAGGAGTCTGCAGAGGCTTAGATACAGGGTAATCACAGAGGTAAAAAGTATATTAATATAACTGAGATAAGGAGCAGTGTGCAGAGGCTTAGATACAAGGTAATTACAGAGGTAAAAAGTATATTAATATAACTGAGATAAGGAGCAGTGTGCAGAGGCTTAGATACAAGGTAATTACAGAGGTAAAAAGTATATTAATATAACTGAGATAAGGAGGAGTCTGCAGAGGCTTAGATACAAGGTAATTACAGAGGTAAAAAGTATATTAATATATCTGAGATAAGGAGCAGTGTGCAGAGGCTTAGATACAAGGTAATTACAGAGGTAAAAAGTATATTAATATAACTGAGATAAGGAGCAGTCTGCAGAGGCTTAGATACAAGGTAATCACAGAGGTAAAAAGTATATTAATATAACTAAGATAAGGAGCAGTGTGCAGAGGCTTAGATACAAGGTAATCACAGAGGTAAAAAGTATATTAATATAACTAAGATAAGGAGCAGTGTGCAGAGGCTTAGATACAAGGTAATCACAGAGGTAAAAAGTATATTAATATAACTGAGATAAGGAGCAGTGTGCAGAGGCTTAGATACAAGGTAATTACAGAGGTAAAAAGTATATTAATATAACTAAGATAAGGAGCAGTGTGCAGAGGCTTAGATACAAGGTAATTACAGAGGTAAAAAGTATATTAATATAACTGAGATAAGGAGCAGTGTGCAGAGGCTTAGATACAAGGTAATTACAGAGGTAAAAGTGTATTAAGATAACAGTGTTGGTTATGCAAAACTGGGGAATTGGTAATAAAGGGATTATCTTTCTTTTTAAACAACAAAAATTCTGGTGTTGACTGTCTCTTTAATTTTCATAGCTAAATTACATGAAAAGGGGGTAAAACATTAGTAAAACTAAACATTTTATATACAAATCTCAGTGTTTATTGTGCCTTTAAGTCACAGATACCTGGCTCACTCCGATAGTGCACTGGGCTTCGGCTTAATGGGTTGTGAGATTTGGAGGAATTTAGAAAGATTTATTATTATTAATAAAAACATAAATCATGCTTCCTTCTGTATGAGGAGAGTCCACAGCTGCATTCATTACTTTTGGGAAATACTGAACCTGGCCACCAGGAGGAGGCAAAGAGACCCCAGCCAAAGACTTAAATACCTCCCCCCACTCCCCTCATCCCCCAATCATTCTGCCGAAGGAACAGTAGGAGAAATATCAGTGTGACAAAGGTGCCAGAAAAAAACAAGATAAAATTTCGGGTCACCCATCAGAGAACACGGCGGGAGCTGTAGACTCTCCCTGTACAGAAGGAAAGGAAATGATCTGGTGTTTTCCTTCTTAATACAGGGAGAGTCCACAGCTGCATTCATTACTTGTGGGAAAATTATACCCAAGCTACAGAGGACACTGAATGCTAACGGGAGGGCAAAAAGAGTGGCGGCCCCTATCTCAGGGAACCACAGCCTGCAAAAACCCATTCTCCTGAAGGCTGCTTCAACAGAAGCAAAGGAAAAAGAATGCAAGGAGGACCCAGCAGAGACCCAAGATAACTGCTCTCGAACTGAGCCGTAAACCTCTGAGGAGGCTAGAGTCCCGCTGTCTCCTATGTCAAGCGGAAGACACCCCTAAACTAAAAATAAGGACAATGCCTTCAGACCCTTGCACTTGCCACATACAAATATTCATCAGAGAAAACTGTCTAATCTTATGTAACCTGAAAAAGACATCAAGATTCCCTAAAAAGGGAAAACCCTTTACCTTCTAGAGAAGGAATAAGACATATAAAAAACAAAATGTATGCTTACCTGATAAATGTATTTATTTCTTGACACGATGAGTCCATGGATCATCTAATTACTAATGGGAATATCACTCCTGCCCAGCAGGAGGCGGCAAAGAGCACCACAGCAAAGCTGTTAAATATCATTTCCCTTCCCTCCTACCCCAGTCATTCGACCGAAGTAAAGGAGAGAAAGTAAGTAATAAGGTGCAGAGGTGTCTGAAGTTTATAACACACTAACCCCTGTCTAAAAACCAGGGCGGGCCGTGGACTCATCGTGTCAAGAAAGAAAGACATTTATCAGGTAAGCATAAATTTGGTTTTCTTTCTAATGGCACGATGAGTCCACGGATCATCTAATTTCTATTGGGAATCAATACCCAAGCTAGAGTACACAGATGATAAGGGAGGGACAAGACAGGAAACCTAAACGGAAGGCACCACTACTTGAAGAACCTTTCTCCCAAAAGCAGCCTCAGCTGGGGCAAAAGTGTCAAATTTATAGAATTTTGAAAAAGTGTGAAGAGAAGACCAATTTGCAGCCTTGCAAATCTGTTCCATAGAAGCTTTGTTTTTGAATGCCCATGAGGAAGCAACAGCCCTCGTGGAATGAGCAGTAACCCTCTCTGGAGGTTGCTGTCCAGCAGTTTCATAGGCAAAACGAATAATACTCTTCAGCCACAAAGAAAGAGAAGTAGCCGTAGCTTTCTGTCCCTTACGTTTCCCAGAGAAAACCACAAACAGGGCAGAAGTCTGACGAAAAACCTTAGTCGCCTGTAAATAAAATTTTAGTGCACTTACCACGTCCAGAATGTGCAGAAGCCGTTCTTTCGGAGGAGGAGGATTAGGACACAAGGAAGGAACAACAATCTCCTGATTAATGTTCCGGTCAGAAACTACTTTAGGGAGAAACCCTAATTTGGTACGTAAGACTACCTTATCCGAATGAAAAATAAGGTAAGGCGAATCACACTGTAATGCCGAGAGCTCTAAAACTCTACGAGCAGATTAGATAGCAACAAGAAACAAAACTTTCCAAGATAACAACTTAATATCGAAGCAATGCATAGGCTCAAACTGAGCCCCTTGAAGAACCTTAAGAACTAAATTAAGACTCGAAGGGAGGAGTAACTGGTTTGAACACAGGCCTGATCCTGACCAAGGCCTGACAAAACGATTGCACATCTAGTACGTCCGCCAAACATTTATGTAACAAAATAGACAAGGCAGATATTTGACCCTTTAGGGAGCTTGCAGATAATCCCTTCTTCAAACCTTCTTGGAGAAAAGACAGAACTCTAGGAATCCTAACTCTACTCCAAGAGTAGCCCTCGGATTCACACCAATATAGATATTTACGCCATATCTTGTGGTAAATCCTTCTAGTACCAGGTTTACGAGCATGAATCATGGTCTCTATGACCAATTCCGAAAATCCCCGCTTGGAAAGATTAAGGGTTCAATCTCCAAGCAGTCAGCTTAAGAGAGAAACTAGATTTTTATGAAGGAAGGGTGCTTGAAGTAGAAGGTCCTTCCTCAACGGAAGTCTCCAAGGTGGAAGAGATGACATGTCCACCAGATCTGCATACCAAATCCTACGAGGCCAAGCCGGTGCAATGAGGATCACTGACATCCTCTCCTGCTTGATTCGAGCAATGACCCGAGGAATAAGAGCGAACGGAGGAAATAGGTATGCAAGACTGAAATTCCAAGGTACCGCCAGGGCGTCTATCAGTACAGCCTGAGTTTCCCTTGACCTCGATCCGTACCTCGGAAGCTTGGCATTCTGCTGAGATGCCATGAGATCCAATTCCGGCTGAACCCATTTGAGAATCAGGCTGGAAAACACTTCTGGATGGAGTTCCCACTCCCCCGGGTGAAAGGTCTGTCTGCTCAGGAAGTCCGCCTCCTAGTTGTCCACTCTTGGAATGCGAATCGCAGACAGACAGCAATTGTGGGTCTCCACCCACTGCATTATCTTGGCAACCTCTGTCATGGCTAAGGAACTCCGCGTTCCTCCCTGATGGTTGATGAAAGCCACTGAAGTTATGTTGTCCGACTGGAACCTGATGAACCGGGCCAAGGCTAACTGGGGACAGGCCAGAAGAGCATTGAAGATTGCTCTCAGCTCCAGAATGTTTATAGGCAGAACAGACTCCAACCGAGTCCAAGTTCCCTAAACCTTTAGAGAGCCCCAGACTGCTCCCCATCCCAGAAGACTGGCGTCTGTTGTCACAATTACCCAAGAGGGTCTGTGAAAGCAGGTTTCCTGGGAGAGATGATCCTGAGACAACCACCAAAGAAGAGAATCCCTTGTCTCTTGCTCCAGCTGTATTTGCAGAGACAGATCTGCATAATCTCCGTTCCACTAACTGAGCATGTCTAACTGCAGAGGTCTGAGGTGGAAACGGGCGAACGGAATGATGTCCATTGCCGCTACCATCAGACCGATTACCTCCATGCACTGATGGCCAAGGAGAGGACAGAAAATCTTTGATTTCCTGACTTCTGTCAGAAAAATCTTCATTGATAAGGAATCTATTATGGTTCCCAAGAAAATTACTCTCGTATTTGGAACTAAGGAACTCTTTTCCAAATTTACCTTCCATCCGTGAGATCGCAGGAAAGATAACAACATTTCCGTGTGGGATCTTGCTTGTTGAAGGGATGGTGTCTGGACCAGAATGTCATCCAGATAAGACGCCACTGCAATGCCCCGCAATCGGAGCACCGCCAACAGGGATCCCAGAACCTTTGAGAAAATTCTGGGAGCTGTGGCAAGGCCGAATGGAAGAGCCACGAACTGAAAGTGTTTGTCTAAAAATGCAAATCTTAGAAACTTGTGATGGTCCCTGTGGATGGGAAAATGCAATGTCCTTTAAATCCACGGTTGTCATAAATTGACCCTCTTGGATCAGAGGAAGAATGGAACGAATAGTTTCCACCTTGAAACGGTACTCTTAGAAACTTGTTTAGACTCTTGAGGTCTAAAATTGGTCTGAAGGTTCCCTCCTCTTTTTTGGGAACCACGAACAGATTGGAATAGAACCCCAGACCCCATTCCTGCATGGCCACAGGAACTATCACTCCCAGGTCAGAGAGGTCCTATACACAGTGTAAGAACGCCTCTCTTTTTGTCTGGTCTACAGATAATCTTGAAAGCAGAAACCTGCCCCTGGGAGGAAAGTTTTTGAACTCTAGTTTGTATCCCTGGGACACAATGTCCACTGCCCAGGGATCCTGAACATCTCGAACCCAAGCCTAGGCGAAGAAGGAAAGTCTGCCCCCTACAAGATCTGGTCTCAGATCGGGTGCAGGCCCTTCATGCTGTTTTTGATTCAACAGCAGGCTTCTTGGATTGTTTTCCCTTGTTCCAAGACTGATTGGGTCTCCAGGAAGGTTTGGACTGTTCCAGCTTGGAAGAGGAAGTGGAAGGATTTCCATTGAAATTTCGAAAGGAACGAAAATTCTAAGCAAATCATGTGATGTCTCACGACCAATAGCACAAAATGTAATCCCACGAAACGTAATCACACGACAGTACCTACAGCACTAAACATAATCACACGACAGTACCAACAGCACGAAACGTAATCACACGACAGTACCCACAGCACCAAACGTAATCACTCGACAGTACCCACAGCACAAAAAGTAATCACGCAACTGTAGACACAGCACCAAATGTAATCACGTGACAGTACCCACAGCACCAAATGTAATCACGCAACTGTAGCCACAGCACCAAACGTAATCACGCGAATGTAGCCACAGCACCAAACGTAATCATGCGACTGTAACCACAGCATCAAACGTAATCATGTGACAGTACCCACAGCACAAAAAGTAATCACGCAACTGTAGCCACAGCACCAAACGCAATCACGCAACAGTACCCACAGCACGAAATGTAATCACGCGACTGTAGCCACAGCACCAAGCGTAATAACGCGACTGTAGCCACAGCACCAAGCGTAATCACGCGACTGTAGCCACAGCACCAAGCGTAATCACGCGACTGTAGCCACAGCACCAAACGCAATCAGGCCACTGTAGCCACAGCACCAAATGTAATCACATCAGACACTGCTGAGCAATGAGGAACAGCACTTTCCAATGAGGGGTCACATGTCCCTTTACTATCACTGCAAATGCAACATAAAGATGGTGACTGGAGCCCATAGCTGGTAAAAGGGACCAGTGACCCCTAATTTAAAAGGTGAGAAGCCCCTTTTTTCCCCTATCAGTGGTCACTTGTCCTTTAGATTAGAATAAAGATGGTGATCGCGGAAATAGTGGGGAAGAAGGGTATTTAAATTCTTTATTTTGTATGAGACTCCATTTTAGAATGATTGGATTCCCCACTTCCCAAAGAGGGAATGCCATTATCACTGGAAGGCACCTTACTAATGTATTTACAGACTAGGGCTAAATATGGGGTATTATGCCCTTTGAGGGCACCTCTCTTCATCTTAGGAAGTGGCGTGGCTTTAAAAACTAGTTTTGTGGAGTTTGGCCAAGCAAGATACCGTGGCATTTAATGGCAAGTATCTTGATTTTTCTATTTAGTTTTTCAATTGAATTATCCTGTTTTTTTGTGCGATCTACTTTGTTTTACAAAGCACTTTTTTATTTTCTTTCTTTTTTTTAAAACTGCACATTCAATTACCTTCAGACTGCTGGGCGGAAGAATGCACTCCTGGTTCCACCACAAGAGTCCGGGCCAAATGATTCCTCATCTGCTCCTCCCAATGGGCAAATTTCACCTCCTTCCCTACTGCAGCCTGCTCCATCTTCTTCCTGACTTCTGACCTGCAATCATGAAACCTGTGCTTTACAGATAACACAGTCCTGAAACGACCCACGCGGCACACTGCAGCAGTGATCTCTCTCCAGGCCTTTGTCCTATCTGGGGTGGGAGTGGTCTTACTCCAAAGAAGGTCCTCTCTCGCCAAAACTTCCCTTATCAGCATATCCTTCTCCTCCAGTGTATACCTTTCCGCTCGCTCTCTAACCTTCCCCGTAGATGTTCTTGCGCATGTTTGAAAGTCTGGTACACTGTGTTTGACTACAAAGATTAAAATGAAACAATGAAACATTAAAATGTGAATTGGGCAGGATGACAACAAAGATAAAGAGAATATATAAGTCTTAAACACATTATAAGCTTTTGAATGTCGGGCATGCAGCAGCAAAATTGAGTAGAACATTGCTTCCTTTACTTTTAAAGCAAAAAAAAAAAAAAAAGAATTTCTGGACTTGTACAGATTAATGTTCTGTATTCAAATACCTCAGTTACACGCTTGTCAAATGAAAGTGCCATAAAACATTTTGAGTTATGTGCATATTATAAAAAGGTCAACTGAGGTAAAACAGTGTGTAGAAAAAAAGTGGAAAAAAAAAAAAGGTAATAAGAATTTTAATAAAATGTCAAAAATCTACAAATTTACTTACACTTTAGTGTTGCCAAGTGTAGCCTGCTCCACTCCCCTTATCAGTGTCCTAGTCCAAACCTTGCGCTATCATATAACAAAGTGTGCATGTGAGGATAATTACTTATGCAAGCAAGGGGGTTGAAGAGTGACAGCAGGTACTGCTATTGTTTGTTGCCAAGAGGCTTGCTCGTTTCCATGGGGATAATGTCACATGCTTTGTGAAAGCTTCAGTATTATACTGTGCACTGCTTTAGTCAGGTACCATGTGATTCTTCCCCCTGCCGTGCACGTGCGCATTCTACAGAAGGTATGGCCTGGATAGCACCTTCCATATATGGAGATGCCCGGGGGGGGGGGCTTGCTGCAAACAGAACTATGCCTGCATTAAAGGGGTTAATAGGGGTTAAAACAGAAACCCTTTTGCAGGTAAGTTTTGGTTGCAATATATATTTAGAAACTTATGTTAGTTCATACTGTTTTATGTCCTTTTTATTACTCCTAATAAGCAATTCCATAAAATCACATAGATTGAGAACGTAGAAACTCTCAGAAATTAAAGCTAGGATTCTGTGACCTCAGTGGGTTTTTATGTGCTGTTGTTTCAAAGGGCAAGAAAGTTCTGTATTTGGAGAGGTTGACTGGGCATCAAATTACATTTTACTCACACCTCAAAATAAAAGGAAATTTATGCTTACCTGATAAATGTATTTCTTCTACGATATGACGAGTCCACGGATTTCATCCGTACTTGTGGGATATTAACCTCCTGCTAACAGGAAGTGGCAAAGAGCACCACAGCAGAGCTTTATATATAGCTCCTCCCTTCCCTCCACCTCCAGTCATTCGACCGAAGTTAGGAAGGGAAAGGAAAAGCCAAAGGTGCAGAGGTGACTGAAGTTTAACAAAAATATAATATATACCTGTCTTAAAATGACAGGGTGGGCCGTGGACTCGTTATATCGTAAAAGAAATAAATTTATCAGGTAAGCATAAATTTCCTTTTCTTTTACAAGATATGACGAGTCCACGGATTTCATCCTTACTTGTGGGATACAATAACAAAGCTACAGGACACGGATGAAAGGGAGGGACAAGACAGGAACCTAAACGGAAGGCACCACTGCTTGAAGAACCTTTCTCCCAAAACCAGCCTCAGAAGAAGCAAAAGTATAAAATTTGTAAAATTTGGAAAAAATGTGAAGAGACGACCAAGTTGCAGTCTTGCAAATCTGTTCAACAGAAGCATTGTTTTTTAATGCCCATGAGGAAGCCACAGCCCTAGTAGAATGAGCCATAATTATTTCAGGAGGCTGCTGTCCAGCAGTCTCATACACCAGACGGATGATACTCTTCAGCCAAAAAGAAAGAGAGGTAGCTGTAGCTTTCTGGCCCCTACGCTTTCCAGAAAACACAATGAATAATGAAGATGATTGATGGAATTCCTTAGTCGCCTGTAAGTAAAACTTCAGGGCACGGACCACGTCCAAGTTATGCAACAGACGCTCAATCTTAGAAGAAGGATTAGGACATAATGAAGGAATAACAATTTCCTGATTAATATTCTTATTTGAAACAACCTTTGGAAGGAACCCAGGTTTGGTACGTAAAACCACCTTATCAGGATGGAAGATAAGGCGAGTCACATTGTAACGCTGAAAGTTTAGAAACTCTTCAAGCAGAAGAAATAGCAACCAAAAATAAAACTTTCCAAGATAACAACTTAATATCTATGGAATGCATGGGTTCAAACAGAACCCCTTGAAGAACATTAATAACTACATTCAAACTCCAGGGTGGAGTAATTGGTCTAAACACAAGCTTGATTCTGGTCAGAGCCTGACAAAAAGACTGAAAGTCTGGAACATCTGCCAAACGCTTGTGTAGTAAAATCGACAAAGCAGAGATTTGTCCCTTTAAGGAACTTGCTGATAACCCTTTCTCCAATCCTTCTTGGAGAAAAGACAGAATCCTGGGAATCCTAACTCTACTCCACGAGTAACCCTTGGATTCACACCAATGAAGATATTTACGCCATATCTTATGGTAGATCTTTCTAGTAACAGGCTTACGTGCCTGAATCAAAGTATCAATGACCGAATCAGAGAACCCCCGCTTAGACAAAATCAAGCGTTCAATCTCCAAGCAGTCAGCTGCAGAGAAACTAGATTCGGATGAAGGAAAGGTCCCTGAATGAGAAGGTCCTGCCTCAATGGAAGCTTCCACGGCGGCAGAGAGGACATGTCCACTAGATCGGCATACCAAGTCCTGCGAGGCCACGCAGGCACAATTAGAATTACTGAAGCCCTCTCCTGTTTGATCCAAGCAATCACCTGGGGAAGGAGAGCAAACGGTGGAAACACATAAGCTAGGTTGAACGACCAAGGCACTGCCAAGGCATCTATCAGTTCGGCCTGAGGATCCCTTGAACTGGATCCGTATCTTGGAAGTTTGGCATTCTGTCGAGATGCCATCAGATCCAAATCCGGTCTGCCCCATCTGAGGATCAGTGTGGCAAAGACCTCCGGATGGAGTTCCCACTCCCCCGGATGAAACGTCTGTCTGCTTAAAAAGTCTGCTTCCCAGTTGTCCACTCCTGGGATTGCTGACAGATAACAAGAGTGGGCCTCCGCCCACCAAATTATCTTGGATACTTCTGTCATCGCTAAGGAACTCCTTGTTCCTCCCTGATGATTGATGTAAGCCACAGTCGTGATGTTGTCCGACTGAAAGCGAATTAATTTGGCCAAAGCCAACTGAGACCACGCCTGAAGCGCATTGAATATTGCCCTCAATTCCACAATATTGATTGGAAGAATTGACTCTGACTGGGTCCACACACCCTGAGCCTTCAGGGAATTCCAGAGCGCACCCCAACCTAGAAGGCTGGCGTCCATCGTCACTATCACCCATGAGGGTGTGCGGAAGCACGTCCCTTGGGACAGATGATCCTGAGACAACCACTAAAGAAGAGAGTCTCTTGTCTCCTGATCCAGATCTATCTGAGGAGACAAATTTGCATAATCTCCATTCCACTGTCTGAGCATGCTCAGCTGTAGTGGTCTGAGATGAAAACGAGCAAACGGAATGATGTCCATTGCCGCCACCATCAATCCAATTACCTCCATGCACTGGGCCAATGATGGCCGAGGCTTGGACTGAAGAGCTCGGCATGTATTCAGAATCTATAACTTTCTGACCTCTGTCAAAAAAATTTTCATGGATATGGAATCTATTAGAGTTCCCAGGAAGGGAACCTTGGTCTGTGGAATTAATTAACTTTTCCAGATTCACCTTCCACCTGTGAGTCCTCAGAAAGGACAGAACCATGTCTGTATGAGACTTTGTCAGATGGTAGGACGACGCCTGGATCAGAATATCGTCCAAATAAGGTGCCACTGCAATACCCCGCGGCCTGAGAACCGCTAGAAGTGACCCTAGAACCTAGGTGAAGATCCTGGGTGCTGTGGCCAATCCGAAGGGGAGAGCCACGATCTGAAAATGTTTGTCCAGGAAGGAAAACCTTAGGAACTGGTGATGATCCCTGTGGATAGGAATATGAAGGTATGCATCCTTCAAGTCCACGGTAGTCATATATTGACCCTCCTGGATCAATGGCAGAATTGTTCGAAGAGTCTGCATCTTGAAGGATGGGACTCTGAGAAACTTGTTTAGACTTTTTAGATCTAAAATAGGTCGAAACATGCCCTCTTTTTTGGGGACCACGAAAAGGTTTGAGTAAAACACCTGCCCCTGTTCCAGTATTGGAATGGGACAAATTACTCCCATAGTAGAGAGGTCCTTTACACAACGTAAGAACGCCTCTTTTTATCTGGTCTACAGACAATCATGAAAGAAGAAACCTCCCCCTTGGGAGAGAACTTTTGAATTCCAGTTGATACCCTTGGGACACGATTTCTAGTGGCCAGGGGTCCTGAACATCTCTAACCCAAAAGCTTGGGCAAAGAAAGAAAGTCTGCCCCCTACTAGATCCGGTCCCGGATCGGGGGCCGCCCCTTCATGCTGTCTTGGTAGCAGCAGCGGGCTTCTTGGGTTGTCTACCCTTGTTCCAAGTCTGGTTGGGTCTCCAGACGGATTTGGCCTGAGCAAAATTCCCTTCCTGCTTGGCGGAGGAAGAGGAAGAAGAGGGGACTCCTTTAAAGTTCTGAAAGGAACAAAAATTATTTTGTTTACCCCTCAGTTTAGCCGTTCTATCCTGAGGTAGGAGATGACCCTTACCTCCCGTAATGTCAGAAATGATCTCCTTCAAGTCAGACCCGAATAGGGTTTTCCCCTTGAAAGGAATAGCCAAAAGCTTTGACTTAGATGACACATCAGCAGACCAAGATTTTAACCATAACGCTCTACGCGCTAAAATAGCATATCCTGCATTCTTAGCCGCCAGCTTGGCAATCTGAAAGGCGGCGTCTGTAATAAAAGAATTAACCAGCTTAAGAGCCTTAATTCTGTCTAAAATATCCTCTAAAGGAGTCTCCGTCTTAAGGGACTCTTCTAAGGCCTCAAACCAGAAGTCCGCCACAGTGGTAACTGGTACAATGCAGGCAGTTGGTTGCAAGAGAAAACCCTGATGAATAAACAATTTCTTTAGAAGACCCTCCAATTTCTTATCCATAGGGTCTTTGAAAGCATAGCTGTCCTCAATAGGAATAGTTGTACGCTTAGCCAGGGTAGATATAGCTCCTTCCACCTTAGGGACTGTTTGCCAAGAGTCCCGAACAGTGTCAGATATAGGATACATTTTCTTGAAATTAGGAGAGGGTGAAAATGGGATACCCGGTCTGTCCCATTCATTCTTAATAATCTCCGAAATTCTCTTAGGAACCGGAAAAACGTCAGTGTAAGCAGGTACCTCTAAGTATTTGTCCATCTTACACGATTTCTCTGGTGGTACCACAATAGGGTCACAGTCATCCAGAGTCGCTAAAATCTCCCTAAGTAAAAGACGGAGGTGCTCAAGCTTAAATTTAAAGGACATGACGTCCGAGTCCGTCTGAGGTAACGCACTTCCCGAATCGGAAACTTCCCCCTCTGACCCCCAATTCAGATCCCTGTGAGGGTACATCGTAAATAGCTAACAACGCATCAGAGGGTTCAGCATTCACATTGACCTCTGTCCTACTGCGTTTACCCTGTAACACTGGCAACTTAGATAATACCTCTGTAAGGGTAGTTGACATAACTGCAGCCATATCCTGCAGAGTAAATTAATTAGACGCGGTTGAAGAACCAGGCGTCGCTTGGGTGGGCGTTAAAGGTTGTGACGCTTGGGGAGAAGTTAGCGGTATACACTGATTCTCCTGAGACTGAGAATCATCTTTAGACACATTTTCTTTACATAAAATTTGAGCTTTACATTGTAAGACCCTCTCAGTAAACGAGGGACAAAAAGTCAGAGGGGGTTCCACAGTGGCATCTAAACACATAGAGCAAGGAGTTTCCTCCTCAATGTCAGACATGTTAAAAAGACTAGCAATACTAATAATAGTCGTACTTTGCTTAAATATTGAGCTCTGAATTAAATTGAATGCGAAAAAAATTAATGCCAAAAAAACTGTACTGCGCCTTTAAATTTTAAAAGCGCAACTATTTTTCTGAAAACTGCAAAAACGTTTTTTGACCAGAAAAAAACTATTTTAAAGTGCCCAAAATACTCCCCTTAATATTGCATCCACTTGCTTAGATATGCAAAAATACAATATATATCGATTATAACAGGATTTTATTAATTATTTAAATATGGCCCCTGCACCACGCCACAGCTCTGCTGTAGCGCCTACCTGCCCCCGGAATGTACTTGTTGTAGCTGATATAGCGTGAAAGGACTTATCGAGGAATGTAGACAACTTAGGCCTCCAGAGCCCCAGTCTCTGCTTGCTATGCGATCCTGATGAAAACTGCGCGTCTGAGCGTGCGAAATTAGGCCCCGCCCACCGTGGGCGTACTCTAATCCTGACTAAGACCTGCATGGGTCGCAGTACAAACATGATAAATGAAATAAAAAATATATGCCATGTGCCCTCTTGTATATGCAGACAAAATCGTAACACTGCAGTTGCAACCAGTAATAAAGTTAACAACCCTCAAGCAAAACCGCATCTCCCAGCGTCCAGCCCAAGATAAGCCACAAAGGTCTTTACATACTTTTGGCAAATAAAATAAAGGGATTTCAGGTACACCATTTCTTTTCATTAGTGCATACTGCTTACCCTTCCACAATATAGGGGACAATGTCAGCCTGTTCTGATGCATCTCCACAGAATCAAAAGACTGCACATACCTCAATGCTGCTTGTAGCAAGACACCATTCTCCACACTGAAGATCTTCTCACACTACCTTCAGCTGTGTTGTGGGAACCATCATGGATCTTAGATAATGTTCGCTAAGATCATCAACATCAGGGTAGAAAAAAAGATGTCTCCACTTCTCTTGGGAGGCAATAGACTGACAATTTCCCCCTAAGAAAAAATAGTACTCACTGGCACCATTTTAAAAATAAAAAACTTCTTGATTGAAGAATCTAAACTCACTTTACCTCTTCCTATTACTAACACCTCACTTTACCTCTTCCTATTACTAACACAGGCAAAGAGAATGACTGGGGGTGGAGGGAAGGGAGGAGTTATATATATAGCTCTGCTGTTGTGCTCTTTGCCACTTCCTGTTAGCAGGAGGTGAATATCCCACAAGTAAGGATGAAATCCGTGGACTCGACATATCTTGTAGAAGAAAATGACTTTATAATCACATTTTAGTTTTACAATACAGATTTCAAGCCTTATATATAATTGTAACCACAGAACACATTTTCTTTAATTTGTATGTATTAACTCACATTTACTTGCTATTTATTACTGATGTTTATATTGTATGTATTACTCACATTTACTTACTATGTATTCCTGATATTTATATTGTGTGTATTACTCACATTTACTTACTATTTATTACTGATATTTATGTTATGTATTACTCACGTTTACTTACCATTCATTACTGATGTTTATGTTGTGTGTATTACTCACATTTACTTACTGTTTATTACTGTTGTTTATGTTGTGTGCATTAATCAAATTTACTTGCTGTTTATTACTGATATTTATGTTATGTATTACTTACTTACTATTTATTACTGATGTTTATATTGTGTGCATTACTCACATTTACTTACTATTTATTACTGATATTTATATTGTGTGTATTACTCACATTTACTTACTATTTATTACTTATATTTATATTGTGTGTATTGCTCACATTTACTTACTATTTATTACTGATATTTATATTGTGTGTATTACTCACATTTACTTACTATTTATTACTGATGTTTATGTTGTGTGTATTACTCACATTTACATACTATTTATTACTGATGTTTATGTTGTGTGTATCACATTTACTTACTATTTATTACTGATATTTATATTGTGTGTATTACTCACATTTACTTACTATTTATTACTGATATTTTTAGTGCGTGTATTCCTCACATTTACTTACTATTTATTACTGATGTTTATGTTGTGTGTATTACTCACATTTACATGCGATTTATTACTGATTTTTATATTTTGTGTATTATTCACATTTATTACTATTTATTACTAATGTTTATGTTGAGTATATTACTCACATTTACTTACTATTACTGATATGTATATTGTGTGTATTACTCACATTTACTTACTATTTATTACTGATGTTTATGTTGTGTGTATTACTCACATTTACTTACTATTTATTACTGATATTTATATTGTGTGTATTACTCACATTTACTTGCTATTTATTAATGATATTTATATTGTGTGTATTACTTACATTTACTTACTATTTATTACTGATATTTATATTGTGTGTATTACTCACATTTACTTACAATTTATTACTGATATTTATATTGTGTGTATTACTCACATTTACTTACTATTTATTACTGATATTTATGTTGTGTGTATTACTCACATTTACTTACTATTTATTACTGATGTTTATGTTGTGTGTATTACTCACATTTACTTACTATTTATTACTGATGTTTATGTTGTGTATTACTCACATTTACTTACTATTTATTACTGATGTTTATGTTGTGTGTATTACTCACATTTACTTACTATTTATTCCTGATGTTTATGTTGTGTGTATTACTCACATGTACTTACTATTTATTACTAATGTTTATGTTGTGTGTATTACTCACATGTACTTACTATTTATTACTGATATTTATATTGTGTGTATTATTCACATTTACTTAAAATTTATTACTGATATTTATATTGTGTGTATTACTCACATTTACTTACTATTTATTACTGATGTTTATGTTGTGTGTATTTGTCAGGGTTTTTTCCCTGTTGTGTTTGCCATGTGCTGCTGGCAGCCATTTTACTCACCTCTCTTCCTGACTTGGTGCATTGTGTGGGATGCTGCTCAATTCCTGCACTTCCTTTTATGGCCAAACTGCTGTGCATCATCCATGTGAGATAGGATGCAGTCTCAGAATTGTGATGTCATCACTTATTATTTAAAGGGCCTCTGTTCAGTATGCTTTGCCTTTGCATTGTCTCAGACCCGTTTGTGAGAGCTCCTGTGTTTTACCTGGCTGTCTGACGTCCCTCCTGGTTCCTGATCCCTGGCTTGTTCCTGACTCTGCTGTTCTCCTAGTTCCTGATTCCGGCTCGTCTGACTACTCGCTTTGGCTCCTGACTCGGCTCGTCTGACAACCAGTTCTGGTTTTTATTCCTGGCGTGTTATTTGACTTGTGGACTTTTTATTATATTTTGCTATTAATAAAGGTGTGATTATTTTTGCACTTCTCGTCTCAGTCTGATTCCTGGCACCGTGACATTACGCAAAGGCCATGAATCCTGATAGTGCTAATAATCCACCTTTACCTGCCATAATTTCCAGGATGGATGTACAGGATCACCGCTTGGATCAATTTGCACTAGCCCTGCAAACCCTGCTGACTCGCACTGCACATTTGGACCAAAGTGTCCCGCAAGTTATGGCTGATCCTATTTCCGCTGCTGCACCTATGCCTACCAGGAGCATGTCCGGTTCTGCACCTCTACCTCAGCGATATGGAGGTGATCCTATTCAGTGCAGAGGGTTTTTGAACCAGGTGGGCATTTACTTTGAGATGTTACCTCAGGCGTTTCCCTCTGACAGAGCTAAGGTGGGATTTCTCATCTCGTTACTCTCTGACACAGCTCTTGCCTGGGCTAATACCTTGTGGGAGACTAATAAACCTGTGATTTCAAATTACCCTGAATTTGTGGACTCCTTTCAAAGGGTATTTGATGTTCCGGCTCGCTCCTCCTCTGCTGCTAAACGACTCATGTCCATTCAGCAAGGTACAAGATCTGTTGCTCAGTATGCTATTGAGTTCCGTACGCTTGCCGCAGAGGTAGGTTGGAACAATGAAGCCCTTGTTGCCGCCTTCTTTCATGGGCTCTCTGATGCGATTAAAGACGAAGTTGCTGCCAGAGATTTTCCAGAGGATCTTGAGGCATTGGTGTCTTTTTTGATCCTAATTGACATCAGACTCAGAGAGAGGCTATCTTTCAAGGAGCGCTTGTGGAAGCCTCCTGTTCCATTCTCTCCTACGTATTCGTTCCCACCCATACCTCCCTCTCCTCCCATGCCTCCTGGTCCCGAGTCACCAGGTACTGCTGAGCCGATGCAGCTGGGATTCACGCGCCTCTCCGTGGCGGAGAGGGCCTTTAGGAGGAGGGAGGGGCTCTGCCTCTATTATGGGTTACAGGGCCACCTTTTGAAGTCTTGTCCTACACGGCCGGGAAACGCTCACACCTAAGGTCCTGCCGGGGGCAGACCTTGGGTGGTTTATCCTCGTCCCCGGAACCGCTTAAGTAGAAACCTTTGGTCACGGTTGTCCTTTCCTGGGTGGACTCCACCATAGTCACCCAGGCTCTTGTTGACTCCAGTGCTGCGGGCTATTTCATTGACAGTGCTTTTGTATCAAAGCACTCCATTCCTGTTTTGCCTCAGTCCGTTCCGCTTGCTATTGAGGCCATTGATGGTCGGCCCCTTCAGCCCGCACTCGTTACTCACGAAACTGCTCTGTTGTCCATGGCTGTTGGGGCTCTCCATTTTGAAACCCTCCAGTACTAGGTGATAAACTCTCCGCATTTTCCGGTTGTTCTGGGTTATCCATGGCTCCAAAAGCACAATCCCAGTCTCGACTGGCGCAGGTCCGAAATTTTGTCGTGGTCCCCGCAATGTATTTCCACTTGTCTTCGGAAACCATTTAAAATCTTGTGCACTTCTTCGGTGTCTCAATTGCCAGAGGAGTACAGAGAGTTCCTAGACGTGTTTGACAAGGTGCGTGCCGGAACGTTGCCTCCTCACCGGTTCTACGATTGTGCCATAGACCTGCAACCTGGAGCCATTCCTCCTCGGGGCCGGGGTGTACCCTCTGTCTGTTGCAGAGAATTGTGCTATGGAGGAGTATGTTGCCGATGCTCTGTCGCGGGGGATTATCCGCAAATCTTGCTCTCCTGCAGGGGCTGGCTTCTTCTTTGTGAAGAAAAAAGGTGGCGAGTTAAGACCATGTATCAATTTTAGGGGTCTTAATCGTCTTACCATTAAGAATGCTTACCCTATTCCGCTTATTACGGAACTCTTTGACCGCCTAAAGGGAGCTACGGTCTTTACTAAACTTGATTTGAGAGGAGCGTACAATCTCGTTAGGATTAAGGAGGGCCACGAATGGAAAACAGCATTTAACACCAGGAGCGGGCATTATGAGTATCTTGTAATGCCCTTTGGCCTATGTAATGCTACTGCTGTTTTTCAGGAATTTAATGATGTCCTACGAGATATGTTGCAACAGTGTGTTGTGGTGTACTTAGACGACATCCTCATACACTCACCCACACTTGAGGCTCAACGTTCTGATGTTACACGGGTTCTTCAGAGACTACGTGAGAACAGCCTGTTTTGTAAACTCGAGAAATGTGAGTTCCATCAGACTCAAGTAACCTTCCTAGGTTATGTTATCTCCGTTGCAGGGTTCTCCATGGATCCTGACAAGTTATCTGCAGTGGCCTCACCCAGTTGGTCTTCGGTCTATTCAACGTTTTTTGGGGTTCGCCAATTACTATAGAAAGTTTATTAAAAACTTTTCTTCCTTGGTCAAACCTATCACAGACATGACCCGTAAAGAGAATGATCCACTCTATTGGTCACCTACTGCCATTAAGGCCTTTGATAGTCTTAAGACTGCCTTTGCTGCCGCTCCAGTTCTGGCTCATCCTAACCCTGTCCTGCCTTTCGTTCTTGAGGTCGATGCATCTGAGACTGGAGTAGGTGCCCTCTTGTCTCAACGTCCTACGCCTGACGGTTCCTTGCATCCGTGTGGTTTCTTCTCTAAGAAATTGTCTCCAGCGGAGTGCAATTATGAAATTGGCGACAGGGAATTACCAGCCAAAATTTTGGCACTTAAGGAATGGAGGCATCTTCTCGAGGGTAGTAGCGTGCCAGTGCTCATTCTTACTGATCACAAGAATTTAACTTATCTATCTGAAGCAAAACATTTGTCGCCCCGACAGGCCAGATGGGCGCTATTTTTGTCTCGGTTTAATTATGTGGTCTCCTACCTGCCTGGTAGTAAGAATGTTAGGGCTGATGCCCTCTCTCGACAATTTTTGCCTCTGTCCAAGGAGGAGTCTGTACCTACTCCAGTTATACCTCCTGACTATATTTTGGCTACCATACGTACTAATTTGACTTCTCCCTTGGGGGAGGAGATCCTGGCTGCACAAACCAATGCACCTCCTGAGAAACCTAGTGGTAAGTGTTTTGTTCCTGAGAATCTTCAAACTAAACTTTTGCACACTTACCACTATCCTAAAGCCGCAGGTCACCCAGGCAAGAACCAAATGATTTGGTCTGTCACTCGACAATTCTGGTGGCCAGGTCTTCGTTCTGATGTTGCCTCCTGCTCAGTTTGTGCACAGAATAAGACTCCTCGACGTCTTCCTGTGGGTCTTCTTCAACCTATTGCTAATGGTGAGCGTCCTTGGACACATCTTTCCATGGACTTCATTGTCGAGCTCCCTGTTTCCAATGGCAATACTGTTATCCTTATGGTGGTTGACCGTTTTTCTAAAATGTCACATTGCATTCCCTTGATGAAGCTGCCTACTGCTCAGGAGCTTGCTTCAATTTTTGCCCGGGAGGTCTTCCGTTTACATGGGTTACCCAAGGAGATAGTGTCGGACCTGGGTAGCCAGTTTGTCTCCAGATTTTGGCGTTCCTTTTGTGCTCAAATGGGGATCCAGCTTTCCTTCTCCTCGGCATATCACCCTCAATCCAATGGGGCTGCGGAATGGTCTAATCAAGCTCTGGAACAGTTCCTCCGTTGCTATGTCTCAGATCACCACAATAATTGGTCTGAACTGTTACCTTGGGCAGAGTTTGCTCGTAATAGTGCTATTAATGCTTCCTCCAAGATATCCCAGTTCATGGCGAATTATGGGTTTCAACCATCCTTGTTGCCCGATTCATTCATGTCTCAGGTTATTCCGGCTTTGGAGGAGCATCTCCGCCAACTCCGTTCCACGTGGGTGCAGATTCAGGATTGCCTTCATTGTTCTATGCAGCGCCAAAAGTTCCAGGCTGATCGTAGGCGTCTGCCCGCACCTTCCTACCAGGTTGGTGAGAGAGTTTGGCTGTTCTCCCGCAACTTGAACCTTCGTGTGCCTTCTAATAAATTGGCTCCCCGTTATGTTGGTCCTTTTCGAATACTCTGGCGGATTAATCCTGTGGCCTACGCTCTTGACCTTCCTCCTGCTATGCGCATCTCCAATGTTTTTCATGTCTCCCTCTTGAAACCATTGGTTTGTAATCGGTTTACCACTGTGTTGCCTCGTCCCCGTCCTATCTTTGTTGACAACCATGAGGAGTATGAGGTCAGCAGCATTATTGACTCTCGTATGTCCAGGGGCCGTGTACAGTATTTGGTTCACTGGAGAGGTTACGGTCCAGAGGAGCGTTCTTGGGTTCCCTCCTCTGATGTTCATGCTCCCGCCCTCCTCCGTGCCTTCCATGCCCGTTTCCCCAATAAGCCTTTTGTCCTCCCGCGGGGGAGGGGTCGTTGAGGGGAGGGTACTGTCAGGGTTTTTTCCCTGTTGTGTTTGCCATGTTCTGCTGGCAGCCATTTTACTCACCTCTCTTCCTGACTTGGTGCATTGTGGGAGATGCTGCTCAATTCCTGCACTTCCTTTTATGGCCAAACTGCTGTGCATCATCCATGTGAGACAGGATGCAGTCTCAGAATTGTGATGTCATCACTTATTATTTAAAGGGCCTCTGTTCAGTATGCTTTGCCTTTGCGTTGTCTGAGACCTGTTTGTGAGAGTTCCTGTGTATTACCTGGCTGCCTGACGTCCTTCCTGGTTCCTGATCCCTGGCTTGTTTCCGACTCTGCTGTTTTCCTTGTTCCTGATTCCGGCTCGTCTGACTATTCGCTTTGGCTCCTGACTCGGCTCGTCTGACTACCAGTCCTGGTTTCGATTCCTGGCATGTTATTTGACTTGTGGAATTTTTATTATTTTTGCTATTAATAAAGGTGTGATTATTTTTGCACTTCTCGTCTCAGTCTGATTCCTGGCACCCTGACAGTATTACTCACATTTACTTGTTATTTATTACTGATATTTATATTGTGTATATTATTCACATTTACTTACAATTTATGACTGATATTTATATTGTGTGTATTACTCCCATTTACTTACAGTTACTGATATTTATATTGTGTGTATTACTCACATTTACTTACTATTTATTACTGATGTTTATATTGTGTGTATTACTCACATTTACCTACAATTTATTACTGATATTTATATTGTGTGTATTACTTACATTTACTTACTATTTATTACTGATGTTTATATTGTGTGTATTACTCACATTTACTTACTATTTATTACTGATATTTATATTGTGTGTATTATTCACATTTACTTACTATTTATTACTGATATTTATATTGTGTGTATTACTCCCATTTACTTACAGTTACTGATATTTATATTGTGTGTATTACTCACATTTACTTACTATTTATTACTGATGTTTATATTGTGTGTATTACTCACATTTCCCTACAATTTATTACTGATATTTATATTGTGTGTATTACTTACATTTACTTACTATTTATTACTGATGTTTATATTGTGTGTATTACTCACATTTACTTACTATTTATTACTGATATTTATATTGTGTGTATTACTCACATTTACTTACTATTTATTACTGATATTTATATTGTGTGTATTATTCACATTTACTTACTATTTATTACTGATATTTATATTGTGTGTATTACTCCCATTTACTTACAGTTACTGATATTTATATTGTGTGTATTACTCACATTTACTTACTATTTATTACTGATGTTTATATTGTGTGTATTACTCACATTTCCCTACAATGTATTACTGATATTTATATTGTGTGTATTACTTACATTTACTTACTATTTATTACTGATGTTTATATTGTGTGTATTACTCACATTTACTTACTATTTATTACTGATATTTATATTGTGTGTATTACTCACATTTACTTACTATTTATTACTGATATTTATATTGTGTGTATTACTCACATTTACTTACTATTTATTACTGATATTTATTTTGTGTGTATCACATTTACTTACTATTTATTACTGATGTTTATGTTGTGTGTATCACATTTACTTACTATTTATTACTGATGTTTATATTGTGTGTATTACTCACATTTCCCTACAATTTATTACTGATATTTATATTGTGTGTATTACTTACATTTACTTACTATTTATTACTGATGTTTATATTGTGTGTATTACTCACATTTACTTACTATTTATTACTGATATTTATATTGTGTGTATTACTCACATTTACTTACTATTTATTACTGATATTTATTTTGTGTGTATCACATTTACTTACTATTTATTACTGATGTTTATGTTGTGTGTATCACATTTACTTACTATTTATAACTGATGTTTATGTTATGTATTACTCACATTTACTTACTTTTTATTACTGATGTTTATGTTGTGTGTATTACTCACATGTACTTACTATTTATTCCTGATGTTTATGTTGTGTGTATTACTCACATTTACTTACTATTTATTACTGATGTTTATGTTGTGTATATTACTCACATTTACTTACTATTTATTACTGATATTTATTTTGTGTGTATTACTCACATTTACTTACTCTTTATTACTGATGTTTATGTTGTGTGTATCACATTTACTTACTATTTATTACTGATATTTATATTGTGTGTATTACTCACATTTACTTACTATTTATTACTGATATTTATTTTGTGTGTATCACATTTACTTACTATTTATTACTGATGTTTATGTTGTGTGTATCACATTTACTTACTATTTATAACTGATGTTTATGTTATGTATTACTCACATTTACTTACTTTTTATTACTGATGTTTATGTTGTGTGTATTACTCACATGTACTTACTATTTATTCCTGATGTTTATGTTGTGTGTATTACTCACATTTACTTACTATTTATTACTGATGTTTATGTTGTGTATATTACTCACATTTACTTACTATTTATTACTGATATTTATTTTGTGTGTATTACTCACATTTACTTACTCTTTATTACTGATGTTTATGTTGCGTGTATCACATTTACTTACTATTTATTACTGATGTTTATGTTGTGTATTACTCACATTTACTTACTATTTATTACTGATGTTTATGTTGTGTATTACTCACATTTAGTTACTATTTATTACTGATGTTTATGTTGTGTGTATTACTCACATTTACTTGCTCTTTATTACTGATGTTTATGTTGTGTGTATTACTCACATTTACTTACTATTTATTACTGATATTTATTTTGTGTGTATCACATTTACTTACTATTTATTACTGATGTTTATGTTGCGTGTATCACATTTACTTACTATTTATAACTGATGTTTATGTTATGTATTACTCACATTTACTTACTATTTATTACTGATGTTTATGTTGTGTGTATTACTCACATATACTTATTTATTACTGATGTTTATGTTATGTATTACTCACATTTACTTACTATTTATTACTGATGTTTATGTTGTGTGTATTACTCACATTTACTTACTCTTTATTACTGATGTTTATGTTGTGTGTATTACTCACATTTACTTACTATTTATTACTGATGTTTATGTTGTGTGTATTACTCACATTTACTTACTATATATTACTGATATTTATATTGTGTGTATTACTCATATTTACTTACTATTTATTACTGATATTTATATTGTGTGTATTACTCACATTTACTTATTATTTATTACTGATATTTAAATTGTGTGTATTATTCACATTTACTTACTATTAATGATGTTTATGTTGTGTGTATTACTCACATTTACTTACTATTTATTACTGATGTTTATGTTGTGTATTACTCACATTTACTTACTATTTATTACTGATGTTTATGTTGTGTGTATCACATTTACTTACTATTTATTACTGATGTTTATATTGTGTGTATTACTCACATTTCCCTACAATTTATTACTGATATTTATATTGTGTGTATTACTTACATTTACTTACTATTTATTACTGATGTTTATATTGTGTGTATTACTCACATTTACTTACTATTTATTACTGATATTTATATTGTGTGTATTACTCACATTTACTTACTATTTATTACTGATATTTATTTTGTGTGTATCACATTTACTTACTATTTATTACTGATGTTTATGTTGTGTGTATCACATTTACTTACTATTTATAACTGATGTTTATGTTATGTATTACTCACATTTACTTACTTTTTATTACTGATGTTTATGTTGTGTGTATTACTCACATGTACTTACTATTTATTCCTGATGTTTATGTTGTGTGTATTACTCACATTTACTTACTATTTATTACTGATGTTTATGTTGTGTATATTACTCACATTTACTTACTATTTATTACTGATATTTATTTTGTGTGTATTACTCACATTTACTTACTCTTTATTACTGATGTTTATGTTGCGTGTATCACATTTACTTACTATTTATTACTGATGTTTATGTTGTGTATTACTCACATTTACTTACTATTTATTACTGATGTTTATGTTGTGTATTACTCACATTTAGTTACTATTTATTACTGATGTTTATGTTGTGTGTATTACTCACATTTACTTGCTCTTTATTACTGATGTTTATGTTGTGTGTATTACTCACATTTACTTACTATTTATTACTGATATTTATTTTGTGTGTATCACATTTACTTACTATTTATTACTGATGTTTATGTTGCGTGTATCACATTTACTTACTATTTATAACTGATGTTTATGTTATGTATTACTCACATTTACTTACTATTTATTACTGATGTTTATGTTGTGTGTATTACTCACATATACTTATTTATTACTGATGTTTATGTTATGTATTACTCACATTTACTTACTATTTATTACTGATGTTTATGTTGTGTGTATTACTCACATTTACTTACTATTTATTACTGATGTTTATGTTGTGTGTATTACTCACATTTACTTACTATTTATTACTGATGTTTATGTTGTGTGTATTACTCACATTTACTTACTATATATTACTGATATTTATATTGTGTGTATTACTCATATTTACTTACTATTTATTACTGATATTTATATTGTGTGTATTACTCACATTTACTTATTATTTATTACTGATATTTAAATTGTGTGTATTATTCACATTTACTTACTATTAATGATGTTTATGTTGTGTGTATTACTCACATTTACTTACTATTTATTACTGATGTTTATGTTGTGTATTACTCACATTTACTTACTATTTATTACTGATGTTTATGTTGTGTATTACTCACATTTAGTTACTATTTATTACTGATGTTTATGTTGTGTGTATTACTCACATTTACTTGCTCTTTATTACTGATGTTTATGTTGTGTGTATTACTCACATTTACTTACTATTTATTACTGATGTTTATGTTGTGTATTACTCACATTTACTTACTATTTATTACTGATGTTTATGTTGTGTATTACTCACATTTAGTTACTATTTATTACTGATATTTATTTTGTGTGTATCACATTTACTTACTATTTATTACTGCTGTTTATGTTGTGTGTATTAATTACATTTACTTACTATTTATTACTGATGTTTATGTTGCGTGTATTACATTTACTTACTATTTATTACTGATATTTATTTTTTGTGTATTACTCACATTTACTTACTATTTATTACTGATGTTTATGTTGTGTATTACTCACATTTACTTACTATTTATTACTGATGTTTATGTTGTGTGTATTACTCACATTTACTTACTATTTATTCCTGATGTTTATGTTGTGTGTATTACTCACATGTACTTACTAGATGCAAAGCCCGTTGAGAAAGTTCACCCGAGAGTGAATGAAACGTGTTCGGGAAAAAAAGTTGAACAAGCCTTACTTACTGACAGGACAATCGTGCCTCACCGGTGAAACAATACCGGATTTGCTGAATCACTAAGCTGGAGGAATAAAGATAGGAGAGCGGACATACAGCTCCCATTACAAAGACCAGAGACTGAGGCTTGGGTTGGGATCGCAGAGCAACTTTAATCTCTATGTGCACATAATTTGCACTTATCTTGTAAGTGTATATTTTTATGGCTTTACTTTTGAAATAATAAAGAAAGATACAGTGAATCTCGGATGCGCTTGTGTTTTTGTTGTTTTATTACTCACATTTACTTGCTATTTATTACTGATATTTATATTGTGTGTATTACTCACATTTACTTACTATTTATTACTGATGTTTATGTTGTGTGTATTACTCACATTTACTTACTATTTATTACTGATATTTATATTGTGTGTATTACTCACATTTACTTACTATTTATTACTGATATTTATATTGTGTGCATTACTCACATTTACTTACTATTTATTACTGATATTTATATTGTGTGTATTACTCACATTTATTTACTATTTATTACTGATGTTTTTTTGTGTGTATCACATTTACTTACTATTTATTACTGATGTTTATGTTGTGTGTATTACTCACATTTACTTACTATTTATACTTGCAGTGTTGTAAAAAGGTAATAACACACACACTGTCATAGAACACACCACAAACTCTCATACAATACACAATCACACACACAAGTTGCGACCCAGTAAACATGCTGTTGCGACTCAGTAATGGGTCCCGAGCCGTGGTTTGAAGAACCCTGATCTAAAAACATAATTTATGTAAGAACTTACCTGATAAATTAATTTCTTTCATATTGGCAAGAGTCCATGAGCTAATAACATATGGGATATACAATCCTACCAGGAGGGGCAAAGTTTCCCAAACCTCAAAATGCCTATAAATACACCCCTCACCACACCCACAATTAAGTTTAACGAATAGCCAAGCAGTGGGGTGATAAAGAAAGGAGTAGAAAGCATCAACAAAGGAAATTTGGAAATAATTGTGCTTTATACAAAAAATCATAACCACCATAAAAAGGGTGGGCCTCATGGACTCTTGCCAATATGAAAGAAATGAATTTATCAGGTAAGTTCTTACATAAATTATGTTTTCTTTCATGTAATTGGCAAGAGTCCATGAGCTAGTGACATATGGGATATCAATACCCAAGATGTGGATCTTCCACTCAAGAGTCACTAGAGAGGGAGGGAATAAAAATAAAAACAGCCATATTCAGCTGAAAAAATTAATCCACAACCCAAAAAATAAGTTTATTTCCATTTTTGAAAGAAAAAAACTTAAATCAAAATGCAGAAGAATCATACTGAAACAGCTGCCTGAAGAACTTTTCTACCAAAAACTGCTTCTGAAGAAGCAAATACATCAAAACGGTAGAATTTAGTAAATGTATGCAAAGAGGACCAAGTTGCCGCTTGGCAAATCTGATCAACTGAAGCTTCATTCTTAAAAGCACACGAAGTGGAGACCGATCTAGTAGAATGAGCTGTAATTCTCTGAGGCGGGGCCTGACCCGACTCCAAATAAGCTTGATGAATCAAAAGTTTCAACCAAGAAGCCAAGGAAATAGCAGAAGCCTTCTGACCTTTCCTAGGACCAGAAAATAAAACAAATAGACTGGAAGTCTTCCTGAAATCTTTAGTAGCTTCCACATAATATTTCAAAGCTCTTACCACATCCAAAGAATGTAATGATCTTTCCAAAGAATTCTTAGGATTAGGACATAAGGAAACGACAACAATTTCTCTACTAATGTTGTTAGAATTCACAACCTTAGGTAAAAATAGAAAAGAAGCCCGCAAAACTGCCTTATCCTGATGAAAAATCAGAAAAGGAGACTCACAAGAAAGAGCAGATAGCTCAGAAACTCTTCTAGCAGAAGAGATAGCCAAAAGGAACAACACTTTCCAAGAAAGTAGTTTAATGTCCAAAGAATGCATAGGCTCAAATGGATGAGCCTGTAAAGCCTTCAGAACCAAATTAAGACTCCAAGGAGGAGAAATTGATTTAATGACAGGCTTAATACGAACTAAAGCTTGTACAAAACAGTGAATATCAGGAAGTATAGCAATCTTTCTGTGAAATAAAACAGAAAGAGCGGAGATTTTACCTTTCAAGGAACTTGCAGACAAACCCTTATCCAAACCATCCTGAAGAAACTGTAAAATTCTAGGAATTCTAAAAGAATGCCAGGAGAATTTATGAGAAGAACACCATGAAATGTAAGTCTTCCAAACTCTATAATAAATCTTTCTAGGGACAGATTTACGAGCTTGTAACATAGTATTAATCACTGAGTCAGAGAAACCTCTATGACTTAGAACTAAGCGTTCAATTTCCATACCTTCAAATTTAATGATTTGAGATCCTGATCGAAAAACGGACCTTGAGATAGTAGGTCCGGCCGTAACGGAAGTGGCCAAGGCGGGCAACTGGACATCCGAACCAGATCCGCATACCAAAACCTGTGTGGCCATGCTGGAGCCACCAGCAACACAAAAGACTGTTCCATGATGATTTTGGAGATCACTCTTGGAAGGAGAACTAGAGGCAGGAAGATGTAAGCAGGATGATAACACCAAGGAAGTGTCAGTGCATCCACTGCTTCCGCCTGAACATCCCTGGACCTGTACAGGTATCTGGGAAGTTTCTTGTTTAGATGAGAGGCCATGAGATCTATCTCTGGAAGACCCCACATCTGAACAATCTGAGAAAACACATCTGGATGGAGAGACCACTCCCCTGGATGTAAAGTCTGGTGGCTGAGATAATCGGCCTCCCAATTGTCTACACCTGGGATATGCACCGCAGAGATTAGAAAGGAGCTCGATTCCACCCAAGCAAGTATCTGAGATACTTCTTTCATAGCTTGGGGACTGTGAGTCCCATCCTGATGATTGACATAAGCCACAGTTGTGATATTGTCTGTCTGAAAACAAATGAACGGTTCTCTCTTTAGCAGAGGCCAAGACTGAAGAGCTCTGAGAATTGCACGGAGTTCTAAAATATTTATTGGTAATCTCGCCTCTTGAGATTTCCAAACCCCTTGTGCTGTCAGAGATCCCCAAACAGCTCCCCAACCTGAAAGACTTGCATCTGTTGAGATCACAGTCCAGGTTGGCCGAACAAAGGAAGCCCCTTGAACCAAACGATGGTGATCTATCCACCATGTCAGAGATTGTCGTACATTGGGATTCAAGGATATTAATTGTGATATCTTTGTATAATCCCTGCACCATTAATTCAGCATGCAAAGCTGTAGAGGTCTCATGTGAAAACGAGCAAAGGGGATCGCGTCCGATGCTGCAGTCATGAGACCTAAAACTTCCATGCACATACCCACTGAAGGGAATGACCGACACTGAAGGTGCCGGCATGCTGCGACCAATTTTAAACGTCTCTTGTCTGTTAGAGACAGAGTCATGGACACTGAATCTATCTGGAAGCCTAAAAAGGTGACCCTTGTCTGAGGAATCAAGAAACTTTTTGATAAATTGATCCTCCAACTATGTTTCCGAAGAAACAACACTAGTTGATTCGTGTGAGATTCTGCAGTATGTAAAGACTGAGCTAGTACCAAGATATCGTCCAAATAAGTTAACACCGCAATACCCTATTCTCTGATTACAGATAGTAGGGCACCCAGAACCTTTGAAAAGATTATTGGAGCTGTTGCTAGGCCAAATGGAAGAGCAACAAATTGGTAATGCTTGTCTAGAAAAGAGAATCTCAGAAACTGATAGTGTTCTGGATGAATCGGAATATGAAGGTATGCATCCTGCAAGTCTATTGTGGACATATAATGTCCTTGCTGAACAAAAGGCAGAATAGTCCTTATAGTCACCATCTTGAAAGTTGGTACTCTTACATAACGATTCAAAATTTTTAGATCCAGAACTGGTCTGAATAAATTTTCTTTCTTTGGTACAATGAATAGGTTTGAATAAAACCCCAAACCTTGTTCCTGAGGAGGAACTGGCATGATTACCCCTAAAGACTCCAGATCTGAAACACACTTCAGAAAAGCCTGAGCTTTTACTAGATTTACAGGGATGCGTGAGAGAAAAAATCTTCTCACAGGAGGTCTTACTTTGAATCCTATTCGATACCCCTGAGAGACAATGCTCTGAATCCAATGATTTTGGACAGATTTTATCCAAAAATCCTTGAAAAACCTTAATCTGCCCTCTACCAGCTGAGCTGGAATGAGGGCCGCACCTTCATGCGGACTTAGGGGCAGACTTTGGTTTCCTAAATGGCTTGGATTTATTCCAATTAGAGGAAGGCTTCCAACTGGAAGCAGATTCCTTGGGAGGAGGATTGAGTTTTTGTTCCTTATTTTGACAAAAGGAACGGAAACGGTTAGAAGCCTTAGATTTACCCTTAGGTTTTTTATCCTGAGGCAAAAAAACTCCTTTTCCTCCAGTGATAGTTGAAATAATAGAATCCAACTGAGAACCAAATAAATTATTACCTTGGAAAACAGAATTTATGTTTACCAGATAAATTACTTTCTCCAACGGTGTGTCCGGTCCACGGCGTCATCCTTACTTGTGGGATATTCTCTTCCCCAACAGGAAATGGCAAAGAGCCCAGCAAAGCTGGTCACATGATCCCTCCTAGGCTCCGCCTTCCCCAGTCATTCGACCGACGTAAAGGAGGAATATTTGCATAGGAGAAACCATATGATACCGTGGTGACTGTAGTTAAAGAAAATAAATTATCAGACCTGATTAAAAAACCAGGGCGGGCCGTGGACCGGACACACCGTTGGAGAAAGTAATTTATCAGGTAAACATAAATTCTGTTTTCTCCAACATAGGTGTGTCCGGTCCACGGCGTCATCCTTACTTGTGGGAACCAATACCAAAGCTTTAGGACACGGATGAAGGGAGGGAGCAAATCAGGTCACCTAGATGGAAGGCACCACGGCTTGCAAAACCTTTCTCCCAAAAATAGCCTCAGAAGAAGCAAAAGTATCAAATTTGTAAAATTTAGTAAAAGTGTGCAGTGAAGACCAAGTCGCTGCCTTACATATCTGATCAACAGAAGCCTCGTTCTTGAAGGCCCATGTGGAAGCCACTGCCCTAGTGGAATGAGCTGTGATTCTTTCAGGAGGCTGCCGTCCGGCAGTCTCGTAAGTCAATCTGATGATGCTTTTAAGCCAAAAAGAGAGAGAGGTAGAAGTTGCTTTTTGACCTCTCCTTTTACCAGAATAAACAACAAACAAGGAAGATGTTTGTCTAAAATCCTTTGTAGCATCTAAATAGAATTTTAGAGCACGAACTACATCCAAATTGTGCAACAAACGTTCCTTCTTTGAAACTGGATTCGGACACAAAGAAGGCACGACTATCTCCTGGTTAATGTTTTTGTTAGAAACAACTTTCGGAAGAAAACCAGGTTTAGTACGCAAAACCACCTTATCTGCATGGAACACCAGATAAGGAGGAGAACACTGCAGAGCAGATAACTCTGAAACTCTTCTAGCAGAAGAAATTGCAACCAAAAACAAAACTTTCCAAGATAATAACTTAATATCAACGGAATGTAAGGGTTCAAACGGAACCCCCTGAAGAACTGAAAGAACTAAATTGAGACTCCAAGGAGGAGTCAAAGGTTTGTAAACAGGCTTGATTCTAACCAGAGCCTGAACAAAAGCTTGAACATCTGGCACAGCTGCCAGCTTCTTGTGAAGTAACACAGACAAAGCAGAAATCTGTCCCTTCAAAGAACTTGCAGATAATCCTTTCTCCAAACCTTCTTGAAGAAAGGATAGAATCTTAGGAATTTTTATCTTGTCCCAAGGGAATCCTTTAGATTCACACCAACAGATATATCTTTTCCATATTTTATGGTAGATTTTTCTAGTTACAGGCTTTCTGGCCTGAACAAGAGTATCAATGACAGAATCTGAGAACCCTCGCTTTGATAAAATCAAGCGTTCAATCTCCAAGCAGTCAGTTGGAGTGAGACCAGATTCGGATGTTCAAACGGACCTTGAACAAGAAGGTCCCGTCTCAAAGGTAGCTTCCATGGTGGAGCCGATGACATATTCACCAGGTCTGCATACCAAGTCCTGCGTGGCCACGCAGGAGCTATCAAGATCACCGATGCCCTCTCCTGATTGATCCTGGCTACCAGCCTGGGGATGAGAGGAAACGGTGGGAACACATACGCTAGTTTGAAGGTCCAAGGTGCTACTAGTGCATCTACTAGAGTCGCCTTGGGATCCCTGGATCTGGACCCGTAGCAAGGAACCTTGAAGTTCTGACGAGAGGCCATCAGATCCATGTCTGGAATGCCCCACAACTGAGTAATTTGGGCAAAGATTTCCGGATGGAGTTCCCACTCCCCCGGATGAAATGACTGACGACTCAGAAAATCCGCTTCCCAATTTTCCACTCCTGGGATGTGGATTGCAGACAAGTGGCAGGAGTGAGTCTCCGCCCATTGAATGATTTTGGTCACTTCTTCCATCGCCAGGGAACTCCTTGTTCCCCCCTGATGGTTGATGTACGCAACAGTCGTCATGTTGTCCGATTGAAACCGTATGAATTTGGCCTTTGCTAGCTGAGGCCAAGCCTTGAGAGCATTGAATATCGCTCTTAGTTCCAGAATATTTATCGGGAGAAGAGATTCTTCCCGAGACCAAAGACCCTAAGCTTTCAGGAGTCCCCAAACCGCGCCCCAGCCCACCAGACTGGCGTCGGTCGTGACAATGACCCACTCTGGTCTGCGGAAGCTCATCCCCTGTGACAGGTTGTCCAGGGACAGCCACCAACGGAGTGAATCTCTGGTCCTCTGATCTACTTGTATCGTCGGAGACAAGTCTGTATAATCCCCATTCCACTGACTGAGCATGCACAGTTGTAATGGTCTCAGATGAATTCGCGCAAAAGGAACTATGTCCATTGCCGCGACCATCAAACCTATTACTTCCATGCACTGCGCTATGGAAGGAAGAGGAACAGAATGAAGTACTTGACAAGAGTTTAGAAGTTTTGATTTTCTGGCCTCTGTCAGAAAGATCCTCATTTCTAAGGATTCTATTATTGTTCCCAAGAAGGGAACTCTTGTTGACGGAGATAGAGAACTTTTTTCTACGTTCACTTTCCACCCGTGAGATCTGAGAAAGGCCAGGACGATGTCCGTGTGAGCCTTTGCTTGTGGAAGGGACGACGCTTGAATCAGAATGTCGTCCAAGTAAGGTACTACTGCAATGCCCCTTGGTCTTAGCACCGCTAGAAGGGACCCCAGTACCTTTGTGAAAATTCTTGGAGCAGTGGCTAATCCGAACGGAAGTGCCACAAACTGGTAATGCTTGTCCGAACCTTAGGAACCGATGATGTTCCTTGTGGATAGGAATATGTAGATACGCATCCTTTAAATCCACCGTGGTCATGAATTGACCTTCCTGGATGGAAGGAAGAATTGTTCGAATGGTTTCCATTTTGAACGATGGAACCTTGAGAAACTTGTTTAGGATCTTGAGATCTAAGATTGGTCTGAATGTTCCCTCTTTTTTGGGAACTATGAACAGATTGGAGTAGAACCCCATCCCTTGTTCTCCTAATGGAACAGGATGAATCACTCCCATTTTTAACAGGTCTTCTACACAATGTAAGAATGCCTGTTTTTTTATGTGGTCTGAAGACAATTGAGACCTGTGGAACCTCCCCCTTGGGGGAAGCCCCTTGAATTCCAGAAGATAACCTTGGGAGACTATTTCCAGCGCCCAAGGATCCAGAACATCTCTTGCCCAAGCCTGAGCGAAGAGAGAGAGTCTGCCCCCCACCAGATCCGGTCCCGGATCGGGGGCCAACATCTCATGCTGTCTTGGTAGCAGTGGCAGGTTTCTTGGCCTGCTTACCTTTGTTCCAGCCTTGCATTGGCCTCCAGGCTGGCTTGGCTTGAGAAGTATTACCCTCTTGCTTAGAGGATGTAGCACTTGGGGCTGGTCCGTTTCTGCGAAATAGACGAAAATTTGGTTTATTTTTAGCCTTGAAAGACCTATCCTGAGGAAGGGCGTGGCCCTTACCCCCAGTGATATCAGAAATAATCTCTTTCAAGTCAGGGCCAAACAGCGTTTCCCCTTGAAAGGAATGTTAAGCAATTTGTTCTTGGAAGACGCATCCGCTGACCAAGATTTTAGCCAAAACGCTCTGCGCGCCACAATAGCAAACCCAGAATTTTTCGCCGCTAATCTAGCCAATTGCAAAGTGCCGTCTAAGGTGAAAGAGTTAGCCAATTTGAGAGCATGAATTCTGTCCAAAATCTCCTCATAAGAAGAATCTTTATTGAGCGCCTTTTCTAGTTCATCGAACCAGAAACACGCTGCTGTAGTGACAGGAACAATGCATGAAATTGGTTGTAGAAGGTAACCTTGCTGAACAAACATCTTTTTAAGCAAACCCTCTAATTTTTTATCCATAGGATCTTTGAAAGCACAACTATCTTCTATGGGTATAGTGGTGCGTTTGTTTAGAGTAGAAACCGCCCCCTCGACCTTGGGGACTGTCTGCCATAAGTCCTTTCTGGGGTCGACCATAGGAAACAATTTCTTAAATATAGGGGGAGGGACGAAAGGTATGCCGGGCCTTTCCCATTCTTTGTTTACAATATCCGCCACCCGCTTGGGTATAGGAAAAGCTTCGGGGGGCCCCGGGACCTCTAGGAACTTGTCCATCTTACATAATTTCTCTGGAATGACCAAATTCTCACAATCATCCAGAGTAGATAACACCTCCTTAAGCAGAGCGCGGAGATGTTCCAATTTAAATTTGAATGTAATCACATCAGGTTCAGCTTGTTGAGAAATTTTCCCTGAATCTGAAATTTCTCCCTCAGACAAAACCTCCCTGGCCCCCTCAGACTGGTGTAGGGGCACTTCAGAACCAATATCATCAGCGTCCTCATGCTCTTCCGTATTTTCTAAAACAGAGCAGTCGCGCTTTCGCTGATAAGTGGGCATTTTGGCTAAAATGTTTTTGATAGAATTATCCATTACAGCCGTTAATTGTTGCATAGTAAGGAGTATTGGCGCACTAGATGTACTAGGGGCCTCCTGTGTGGGCAAGACTGGCGTAGACGAAGGAGGGGATGATGCAGTACCATGCTTACTCCCCTCACTTGAGGAATCATCTTGGGCATCATTTTCTCTAAATTTTGTGTCACATAAATCACATCTATTTAAATGAGAAGGAACCTTGGCTTCCCCACATACAGAACACAGTCTATCTGGTAGTTCAGACATGTTAAACAGGCATAAACTTGATAACAAAGTACAAAAAACGTTTTAAAATAAAACCGTTACTGTCACTTTAAATTTTAAACTGAACACACTTTATTACTGCAAATGTGAAAAAGTATGAAGGAATTGTTCAAAATTCACCAAAATTTCACCACAGTGTCTTAAAGCCTTAAAAGTATTGCACACCAAATTTGAAAGCTTTAACTCTTAAAATAACGGAACCGGAGCCGTTTTTATGTTTAACCCCTATACAGTCCCTGGTATCTGCTTTGCTGAGACCCAACCAAGCCCAAAGGGGAATACGATACCAAATGACGCCTTCAGAAAGCCTTTTCTATGTATCTGAGCTCCTCACACATGCATCTGCATGTCATGCTTCTCAAAAACAACTGCGCAATAGAGGCGCGAAAATGAGGCTCTGCCTATGATTAGGGAAAGCCCCTAGAGAACAAGGTGTCCAATACAGTGCCTGCCGGTTATTTTACATAATTCCCAAGAATAAAATAATTCCTCAAAGCTATGAAGTATTAAAAATGCTTATATATCAATCGTTTTAGCCCAGAAAATGTCTACCAGTCTTAAAAGCCCTTGTGAAGCCCTTTATTCTTATGTAATAAAAATGGCTTACCGGATCCCATAGGGAAAATGACAGCTTCCAGCATTACATAGTCTTGTTAGAAATGTGTCATACCTCAAGCAGCAAAAGTCTGCTCACTGTTTCCCCCAACTGAAGTTAATTCCTCTCAACAGTCCTGTGTGGAAACAGCCATCGATTTTAGTAACGGTTGCTAAAATCATTTTCCTCTTACAAACAGAAATCTTCATCACTTTTCTGTTTCAGAGTAAATAGTACATACCAGCACTATTTTAAAATAACAAACTCTTGATTGAAGAATAAAAACTACAGTTAAACACCAAAAAACTCTAAGCCATCTCCGTGGAGATGTTGCCTGTACAACGGCAAAGAGAATGACTGGGGAAGGCGGAGCCTAGGAGGGATCATGTGACCAGCTTTGCTGGGCTCTTTGCCATTTCCTGTTGGGGAGGAGAATATCCCACAAGTAAGGATGACGCCGTGGACCGGACACACCTATGTTGGAGAAAGAAAGAGATAGTAATCTAGATTTAGATGTCATATCAGCATTCCAAGATTTAAGCCACAAAGCTCTTCTAGCTAATACAGCTAAAGACATGGATCTAACATCAATTTTGATAATATCAAAAATGGCATCACAAATAAAATTATTAGCATGTTGCAGTAAGCGAGTAATGCTAGATATGTCAGGATCCAAATCGTGTTGCGCTAAATTCTCCAACCAAAAGGTTGAGGCAGCCGCAACATCAGCCAAAGAAATAGCAGGTCTGAGAAGATGACCTGAATATAAATAGGCCTTCCTTAGATAGGATTCAAGCTTCCTATCTAAAGGATCCTTAAAGGAAGTACTATCTTCCATAGGAATAGTGGTACGTTTAGCAAGAGTAGAAATAGCCCCATCAACTTTGGGGATTTTTTCCCAAAACTTTATAGATTTTGCTGGTAAAGGAAACAATTTTTAAACCTTGAAGAAGGAATAAAATAAGTACCTGGCTTATTCCATTCCCTAGAAATCATATCAGAAATAGCCTCAGGAATAGGAAAAACCCCTGGGGAAACCACAGGAGGTTTAAAAACAGCATTTAAACATTTATTAGACTGAACGTCAATAGGACTGGTTACCTCAATATCCAAAGTAATTAACACTTCTTTTAATAAAGAACACATATACTCTATTTTAAATAAATAAGTAGATTTGTCAGTGTCAATGTCTGAGGAAGGATCTTCTGAATCAGATAGATCCTCATCAGAAGAGGATAAATTATTATGTTGCTGGTCATTTGAAATTTCATCAGCTAAATGAGAAGTTTTAAAAGACCTTTTACGTTTATTAGAAGGTGGAAATGCAGACAAAGCCTTCAGAATAGAATCAGATACAAATTCTTTAAAATTTACAGGTATATCATGTACATTAGAAGGTGAAGGAACTGCAACTGGCAATGTACTATTACTGATGGAAACACTATCTGCATGTAAAAGTTTATCATGACAACTATTACAAATGACATTTGGTGGAATAATTTCTACACTTTTACAACAAATGCACTTAGCTTTGGTAGAACCGATGTCAGGCAGCAATGTTCCAGAAGAATCTTCTGAGGCAGGATCAGATTGGGACATCTTGCTCAATGTAAGAGAAAAAACAACATATAAAGCAAAATGATCTATTTCTTTATATGACAGTTTCAGGAATGGGAAAAAATGCAAAAGCATAGGCCTCTGATAGAGAAAAAAGCAAGAGGCAAACATCAATGGGGTATTGAAATAATGCAAAAAATTTTGGCGCCAAGTATGACGCACAACGTAACATAAACTTTTTTGGCGCCAAAAATAACCGGAAATGACACACTCGCACCACTAATGACACCGCCGTGTGAAAGGTCTTGGTGTCACGTATGACTCCGGAAATGACTAAGTTGCGTCATAAACGTCTTTTTCTGCACCAAAAAAAATTTCGCACCAAGAATGACGCAATAAAGTTTAGCATTTGACGCAACCGCGGGCCTAATACCCGCAATAGCAAAAAGTTAGTCAATTGAAAAAAAGACTAAACCCCAGGTAAGAAATAAATTTCTTAAAATGTTTAAATTCCATAAATATATGAAACTGACAGTCTGCAGAAGGAAATACATGAACCTGACTCATGGCAAATATAAGTACAATACATATATTTAGAACTTTATATAAATGCATAAAGTGCCAAACCATAACTGAGAGTGTCTTAAGTAATGAAAACATACTTACCAAAAGACACCCATCCACATATAGCAGATAGCCAAACCAGTACTAAAACAGTTATTAGTAGAGGTAATGGTAAATTGAGAGTATATCGTCGATCTGAAAAGGGAGGTAGGAGATGAATCTCTACGACCGATAACAGAGAACCCATGAAAAAGACCCCCGTTAGAGAAATCATCGAATTCAATAGGTGATACTCCCTTCACGTCCCTCTGACATTCGCTGTACTCTGAGAGGAATCGGGCTTCAACAATGCTGAGAAGCACATATCAACGTAGAAATCTTAGCACAAACTTACTTCACCACCTCCATAGGAGGCAAAGTTTGTAAAAACTGAATTGTGGGTGTGGTGAGGGGTGTATTTATAGGCATTTTGAGGTTTGGGAAACTTTGCCCCTCCTGGTAGGATTGTATATCCCATATGTCACTAGCTCATGGACTCTTGCCAATTACATGAAAGAAATATTGTTTGAATTCTGGATCGAATTATAAAAAGTGGAAAATTTACCATCATTTAAGTATTTATTAGTCCCATTCATTTAAAAAGAATTACTCACATTTGTTGGCATTTAAGTGAATTTTCTTGTGTTTGATCTTCCGTCGGCCAAGCACGTATGGATCTTTTCCTCTCTCAAGCTTTGCGATAATTAACGGCTTTACATAGATGCGCCCTGTAATGATATATTTTAAATGTTCACACATTCATTTAATTTTTAGCTTATATTGCAGATGTTTTTCATTTTCAGGTGTTTTTGTTTTATTTTCTAGAGATAATAAAAAATAAAAAAATCATTGTGACTACAGCAGCATTTCTCATTTTTGGCTCCCAAGGAACCCAACTTAACAGATCCTATGAGTTTCCCCTGGAGGGCTGTTACTTGGCTCAGTTGTTTCTTAAGGAAATCCTCAGACTACAGCAATGGCAGCAAGTCTACAAATCAGGGTCGGCTCCAAGGGGGGGCATTGGGGGGCAATGCCCACCCAAATGGAATGCTGTGCCCCCTCAAAAAATATTGATACAATCATACGCTTTAAAAATAATAAATAAAATAATGAATTGTTATGTAATGCTGCATGCTGGGGGCGGAGTTAGCTGCCGAACCGTGAGGTCGCATCACGCATCTGCAAAGAACTCTCGCCTAGATTACGAGTTCTGCGTTAGCCTTAAAAAGCAGCGTTAAGGGGTCCTAATGTTGCTTTTTAACGCCCGCTGGTATTACGAGTATGGCAGGTACAGGTGTACCGCTCACTTTTCTTCCGCGACTTTTGTCTACCGCAAATCCCCTTACGTCAATTGCGTATCCTATCTTTTTAATAGGATTTGCCCAACGCTGGTATTACAAGTCTTGGAGAAAGTGAGCGGTACAGCCTCTACCTCCAAGACTCCTACCGCATAAAAAAGTCAGTAGTTAAGAGTTTTATGGGCTAACGCCGGAACATAAAGCTCTTAACTACAGTGCTACAAAGTACACTAACACCCATAAACTACCTATGAACCGCTAAACCGAGCCCCCCCCCCCCACATCGCAAACACTATAATAAAATTATTTAACCCCTAATCTGCCGACCGGACATCGCAGCCACCTACATTACCTATGAACCCCTAATCTGCTGCCCCTAACATCGCCGACACCTACATTATATTTATTAACCCCTAATCTGCCCCCCCCCCAACGTCGCCGCCACCTACCTACACTTATTAAACCCTAATCTGACGACCGGACATCGCCGCCACTATAATAAATGTATTAACCCCTAAACCGCCGCACTCACGCCTCTCAAAAACTATAATAAATTGTATTAACCCCTAATCTGCCCCCCCCAACGTCGCCGCCACCTACCTACAATTATTAACCCCTAATCTCCCGTCCCCAACGTCGCCGCTACTATAATAAAGTTATCAACCACCTAAACCTAAGTCTAACCCTAACCCCCCTAACTTAAATCTATTTTTAATAAATCTAAATAAAATTTCTAAAATTAAATAAAATTAATGCTATTTAAAACTAAATACTTACCTATAAAATAAACCCTAATATAGCTACAATATAACTAATAGTTACATGGTAGCTATTTTAGGATTTATATTTATTTTACAGGCAAATTTGTATTTTTTTTAACTAGGTACAATAGCTATTAAATAGTTAATAACTATTTAATAGCTACCTAGTTAAAATTATTACAAAATTACCTGTAAAATAAATCCTAACCTAAGTTACAAATACACCTAACACTACACTATCAATAAATTAATTAAATAAATTAACTACAATTATCTAAACTCAAATACAATTAAATAAACTAAACTATAGTACAAAAAAACAAAACACTAAATTACAAAAAATTAAAAAATATTACAAGAATTTTAATCTAATTACACCTAATCTAAGCCCCCTAATAAAATAAAAAAGCCCCCCAAAATAATAAAATTCCCTACCCTATACTAAATTACAAAAGTAATCAGCTCTTTTACCAGCCCTTAAAAGGGCTTTTTGCGGGGCATTGCCCCAAAGTAATGAGCTCTTTAACCTGTAAAAAAAAATACAAGACCCCCCCAACATTAAAACCCACCAACCACACACCCCTACTCTAAAACCCACCCGATCCCCCCTTAAAAAAACCTAACACTACCCCCCTGAAGATCACCCTACCTTGAGCAGTGTTCACCCAGCCGGGCACCGATGGGCCAGAAGAGGACATCAGGACCGGCAGACATCTTCATCCAGGCGGCATCTTCTATCATCATCCTTCCGGAGCGGAGCCATCTTCTATCCAGCCGACGCGGAGCCATCCTCTTCTTCCGATGTCCTAAAGCAGAATGAAGGTTCCTTTAAATGACGTCATCCAAGATGGCGTCCCTCGAATTCCGATTGGCTGATAGGATTCTATCAGCCAATCGGAATTAAGGTAGGAAAAATCTGATTGGCTGATTGGATGAGCCAATAGAACTGACCTTGCATTCTATTGGCTCATCCAATCAGCCAATCGGATTGAACTTCTTTGGAGCTGGCCCATTTTTGGTTCAGTACCCTGGATAGCACTTGCTGATTGGTGGCTACATTTACAGCCCATTTTTGGTTCAGCAAGCGCAACCCAGGTGCTGAACCAAAAATGGGCTGTCACCAAAGCTTTCTTTCCTGATTTTTCAAATAAAGATAGCAAGAAAACGAAGAAAAATTGATAATAGGAGTAAAGTAGAAAGTTGCTTAATATTGCATACTCTGTCCGAATCATGAAAGAAAAAATGTGTGTTTCATATCACTTTAAGTAGCCTGATATCTGTTGAGTTATTGCAAAACAGGTACAGCTAAATCTAATCTACAAAATTACCAGTACCTGAAAACCTAGTATCCTCACTGCTATTGCAAACAAAGGGCTTCATTGTATTGGGGGGGGGGGGGTGCATGGCTGTTTAGGGGACATGATTGAGATTTGAGAATGAGTTTAAGGGTTTTGGATCATGGTGATTAAGGGGTGAATTGTTTTTAAGGAGCTATTGCACTGGGGGTCTCAAGTTTAATGTCTCTGTTTTAGTGCACTGCATATGATTTAGACTTCATTCTTTACCTAGTGATTTAGCACATATTCTCCAAATGTTAACAGTGGTGGATAAACCAGCCAGAAGCTATACTTTCCTGCAGAATATGTAGGTCTGCTCTTATTTTGACTCTCATACATGCTTTGTAAATGCGTGTCCCCTCATGAAAAAAATGCCCCCCCATTTCATTTGTTCTGGAGCCGACCCTGCTACAAATATCTAAAAAAAAAAAAAAATAGATTAATAAACTTAAATTACATATTAACCCCTTAATGACAACTGACGTACCAGGTACGTCCTGCAAAAACTAGCAGTTAGTGACAATGGACGTACCTGGTACGTCAGTTGTTTAAGAGAGTGCTGGAAGCGATCGCAATCGCTTCCAGCAGCTCTCAGGGTATTGCAGTGATGCCTCGATATGGAGGCATCCTGCAATACCTTTTAACAAGCCTCCGATGCAGAGAGAGCCACTCTGTGGCCCTCTCTGCACCGGTAACAATGGTGCTGTGTTCCGGGGGGAAGGGAAGCAAGGAGGCGGCAGCGTGCGGGCGCGCGCGTGCACGTGTGGGGGGGGGCGCGTGCACGTGGGGGCGCGCGCGCATATTAGCCACTGACACCAATGAAAAAAAAAAAAAGTTCAAAACATTAACATTAACATTAAAAAAAATATATATAAAAGGATCTGGGGGGGGGGGGGGGGGTTGGGGGTATTGAGGGGGGGGCTGCTACACTACAGAAAAGTTTATAAATATTTTTGGGGGCAAAAGTTTATAAATATTTTTGGGGGCAAATTGGGTACTGGCAGACAGCTGCCAGTACCCAAGATGGCGGCAATTAAATAGCAGGGAGGGTTATAGAGCTGTTTGGTGGGGGATCAGGGAGGTTGGGGGCTAAGGCAGGGCTCCATTACAGCAGGATACATTTTTCTAAAAAATAAAATAAAAAAAACTCCTTTTATTTAGTACTGGCAGACTTTCTGCCAGTACTTAAGATGGCGGGGACAATTGTGGGGTGGGGTAGGGAAGAGAGCTGTTTGGGAGGGATCAGGGGGTGGGATGTGTCAGGTGGGAGGCTGATCTCTACACTAAAGCTAAAATTAACCCTGCCAGCGCCCTACAAGCTACCTAATTAACTCCTTCACTGCTGGGCATAATTCACGTGTTGTGCGCAGCAGCATTTAGCGGCCTTCTAATTAACAAAAAGCAACGCCAAAGCCATATATGTCTGCTATTTCTGAACAAAGCGGATCCCAGAGAAGCTTTTACAACCATTTGTGCCATAATTGCACAAACTGTTTGTAAATAATTTCAGTGAGAAACCTAAAATTGTGAAAAATTTAATGGTTTTTTTTATTTGCTCGCATTTGGCGGTGAAATGGTGGCATGAAATATACCAAAATTGGCCTAGATCAATACTTGGAGTTGTCTACTACACTAAACTAAAGCTAAAATTAACCCTACAAGCTCCCTACATGCTCCCTAATTAACCCCTTCACTGCTGGGCATAAAACACGTGTGGTGCGCAGCGGCATTTAGCGGCCTTCTAATTACCAAAAAGCAACCCCAAAGCCATATAAGTCTGCTATTTCTGAACAAAGGCGATCCCAGAGAAGCATTTACAACCATTTGTGCCATAATTGCAGAAGCTGTTTGTAAATAATTTCAGTGGGAAACCTAAAGTTTGTGACAAAATGTGTGAAAAAGTGAACTTTTTTTTTTTAATTTGATCGCATTTGGCGGTGAAACGGTGGCATGAAATATACCAAAATGGGCCTAGATCAATACTTTGGGATGTCTTCTAAAAAAAAATATATACATGTCAATGGATATTCAGGTATTCCTGACAGATATCAGTGTTCCAATGTAACTAGCGCTAATTTTGAAAAAAAAGTGGTTTAGAAATAGCAAAGTGCTACTTGTATTTATGGCCCTATAAGTTACAAAAAAAGCAAAGAACATGTAAACATTGGGTATTTCTAAACTCAGGACAAAATTTAGAAACTATTTAGCATGGGTGTTTTTTGGTGGTTGTAGATGTGTAACAGATTTTGGGGGTCAAAGTTAGAAAAAGTGTGTTTTTTCCATTTTTTCCTCATATTTTATAAAAATTTTTATAGTAAATTATAAGATATAATGAAAATAATGGTATATTTAGAAAATCCATTTAATGCTGAGAAAAACGGTATATAATATGTGTGGGTACAGTAAATGAGTAAGAGGAAAATTACAGCTGAACACAAACACCACAGAAATGTAAAAATAGCCATTGTCATTAAGGGTAAGAAAATTGAAAAATGTTCCGGTCATTAAGGGGTTAAAGGATTATCTTAAAAAAATGTTGATTCATAATAGCGTGTTATTTTATATTAGTGTCACTTGCTAACTCACAAGGGATGACACTTGTGTGAACAGCACACAGATAGTGATCGGCATATGCTCACTGGCTGCGCCTCTGTAAGGGTTATATACACAGCTAGCGATAGGGACTTGCTCTAACAAATGAGCGTACATATTTATGCAGCAGATTGTCTTTTTAATCCCAAAAAAATACTTAATTTTGTATCAATAATAATCTCTCTCTAAAAAGAAGGCTAGAAACTTCACAACTCTGGTGACTCACTAAGGACATCTTTGCTCTGGAATCACATTCCTAGGGCTGTACATTCTGATGCAATTAGCATTCTCAGTTTAATATATCACCAAGGGAAATGCCCGAAGATCCTAACCCCCCCTATACAACCTTAGAGGGGCTTCCCAGCACCTCCATAGACTTCAAATAAAATAAACCGCTCTTGTCTGACCAGCCAACAGATCAACATCATACTGGCTGGAATTGAGAAATGGGAAGAGTGAAGAAAATTAGGCTTTCTTTCCTATGTCATGGAGAGTCCACAACGTCATTACGATTGGGCCAGGAGCACACTAAGCAACACCTATACTTAGGCCAGGAGCACACTAAGTAACACCTATACTTGGGCCAGGAGCACACTAAGTAACACCTATACTTGGGCCAGGAGCACACTAAGTAACACCTATACTTGGGCCAGAAGCACACTAAGTAACACCTATAGTTGGGCCAGGAGCACATTAAGTAACACCTATACTTGGGCTAGGAGCACACTAAGTAACACCTATACTTGGGCCAGAAGCACACTAAGTAACACCTATACTTGGGCCAGGAGCACACTAAGTAACACCTATACTTGGGCCAGAAGCACACTAAGTAACACCTATACTTAGGCCAGGAGCACACTAAGTAACACCTATACTTGGGCCAGGAGCACACTAAGTAACACCTATACTTGGGCCAGGAGCACACTAAGTAACACCTATACTTGGGCCAGAAGCACACTAAGTAACACCTATAGTTGGGCCAGGAGCACATTAAGTAACACCTATACTTGGGCTAGGAGCACACTAAGTAACACCTATACTTGGGCCAGAAGCACACTAAGTAACACCTATACTTGCGCCAGGAGCACACTAAGTAACACCTATACTTGGACAGTGATATGTAGAAAGTGAGCAACTTACATAGGCACAGGATTCGAGTCACAGGAGATCCTGATCGGCTTCAGAGTGAGAGGAGCATGCGGCGATGACGTCACCGCCGCACGCACACAGGAGCCGACTCTACCCTAGGCAACGAGCAGGGCAGCAGGTGCTGCGTCCCTAGCAACAGCTAGAGCGGCGTGACACTCTGCAGACATCTCAAGATGAGTTATTCTCTACAAATACTGTTTATTTTAAACATGATAGTTTTTAATAATTTTTACAATACCCCATTTTTATTCGGCACTTTTTTTCAGAACATGTTTGTTTTGAGAGCGTGTTTTCCTTAGTATTTGTCGCCCTCTGTTGGCAGTTCCCTACTAAATCAGAAGCTGCAGCTCCCTTTCTCCTTTTCTGAGGAGTTTATGGATTTATCAAATTTTTATGACGGTTCCTTGTTAAGTCTCTGTACTATATGGGTGACGATCTCCTAAGATACGTTAAGATTTTTTCCACCTTTACCTCTGTTTCCTACGTTAAGAGTCTGAGTTTTGCTATCCCTGTTGAGGATAGTTATTCTTTCTGGGTTTCCATGGATTGAAAGCTAATGACCGACTTAAGAAAGATGTTCTTTCTCAGTGGTTTTTCGATGTCATCCAATCGCAAGTATTGCTGAGGCAATGTTTTGTCTGGGATAGTTTCTGTAGCCAAGATCCTAGATAGGACCAAGGTTCAGAACCTTGCTAATAATTTTATCTGTGATGCCAGCATGCCAGTTAAAGGGATTTTCCTTCCTCAGGTTTGGAAGAATTCCCAGATCCTGGGACCTGGAAAATAGTATACCTAGGTTTCAGAATAGTGTTCAGGTCTTGCTTTTCCAGGGGCAGGTTTTTCCTGTCTAGGTTTCCTGCAGTCCTGACAAGTGAGTGGTCTTTTTAATTTGCGTGAAGGACCTTACTTTCCTGGAAGCGATTGTTCCAGCTCCTGTAGAGGAGCAGGGTCAAGAATTTTATGTAAATCTCAGGGTTCCTTCGGTCAAAGATCTCTTGTGGTTCCCAAAAGAGAGGAAACTCTCCGTCCTTTCCTAGCCCTATAGTGCCTCTCAAATTCCTCAGGTTTCCGTCCTTCAAGATGGAAACTTTTAGTTCCATTCTTCCTGGGTTCAGGAAGGTCACATGACGACCTTAGACAAGAAGGACGCATATCTTCATGTTCCCATCAAGGATCATCACCTTTTTCTGAGGTTTGCCTCTCTGGAGAAGCTTTTCCAGTTTGTTGCTCTTCCATTTGGTCTTGTCACGGCTCCCAGAATATTTACATTGGTTCTAGGGGCTCTTTTGAACAGTGGTCAGATCCCAGGGAATTGCTGTGGCACCTTACCTAGACAACATCTTGGTTCAGGCATCATCTTTTCATCTAGCAAAATCTCATACAGAGATGTTGTTGTCTTTTCTATGTTCCTAGGGAAGTAAATCAGAAAAAGTGTTCCCTTGTTCCAGCTACAAGGGTGTGTTTTCTTAAGGATAATCTTAGTTTCCCTGCCCATGTATATTTTCCTGACGGATGTCAAGATTTCCAATCTTCTTTCTTCGCTTTTATCTCCAGTCTGCTATTCGTCCACGATGGCTCTATGCAAGAAGGTGATTGGTCTGATGATTGCTTCCATGGACATCATTCCTTTTTGCTCAGTTCTGAGAACTCTGCAACTATGCATGCTCCGTCAGTGGAACGGGGTCCTTTCGGATTTATCGCAGAGGATAGATCTGGATCCCCTATAAAGAACAGCCAGCTGTAGTAGCCTGATGGTTAGCTTAGCAGCCTAGCAAGCGGAAGGTTTGCAGTTTAAAACCAGCTACAGCTACTTGCACCTTGAATGTGTGTTCACAAGCTGTTAGACTTCTCTTGTGGTGGATTTCACAGGATAATCTGGCTTGGAACTCTTGCTTCCTGAGACTTTCCAGGGCGGTATATTGACCACGGATGCCAGCCTATTATGCTGGGGAGCAGTTTGGGGCTCTCTAAAGGTTTAGGGCCTGTGAACTCGGGAGGAGTCTCCTCTACCCATAGACATCTTAGGGCTGAGAGCAATCTTCAATGCCTTGGTAGCTTGGCCTCAATTAGCTTTAGTCCGGTTTATCAGATTCCAGTTAGACATCATCTCCTCAGTGACTTACATCAACCACCAGAGAGGAACTTTGAGTTCTTTGGTTATGAAGGAGGTGACTCACTTTCTGCAGTGGGCAGAAGGTTAAAATTGTCATCTATGTGCCATCCACAATCCAGGTGTGGACACCTGGGAGGCGGATTTTCTGAGCTGACAGACTGTTCCTCCCAGGGAGTGAGCTCTCAATCCAGAAGTTTTTTTCTCAGATAAACCACAGGTGGGGGGTCCCGGAGTTGGATCTGATGACGTCTGGTCAGGATGCCAAGCTTGCAAAGTACGGTTCTAGGTCAAGAGAGCCTCTGGCCGTCTTGATAAGCTAGCCGTTCCTTGGATCTTCTCTCTGGCTTACCTTTTTCCTCCGTTTGCTCTCCTTCCACGAGTGATTGCTCGTATAAAACTAGAGAGAGCATCAGTATTTGTACTAGTTCCTGCTTAGCTTTGCAGGTTATGGTTCGTAGATATGGTCAGGATGTCATCTCTTCCTCCTTGGAGGTTTTCAGCTGAGGAAGGTTCTTCTAATTCAGGGTCCTTCCTCCATCCAAATCTAGATGCTCTGAATCTGTTTGCTTGGAGATTGAACGCCTAATTCGGTCTAGACATGGTTTTTCTGAAACGGTCATTGATTCTATGCTTCAGTCTCGCAGACGTGTTATCCACAAGATATGACGTAAATATCTTTTTTGGTGCAAATCTAACGTTTATCCTGGAGCCGGGAGAGGATTCACCGTAATTTATATTTTCTTCAGGATGGCCTGGAGAAAGGTTTGTCAGTCAGTACTCTTAAGGGTCGGATTTCTACTCTGCCTATTCTTTTGCGTAAAGTCTGGCAGTTTGCCACATGTTCAAGCATTTGTTCAGGACCTGGTCAGGATCAGGCCTGTGTTTACTCCTGTTGCTCCTCCTTGGAGCCCTATCCTAGTTCTTAAAGTTTTACAGCAGGCTCCTTTTGAGCCGATGTATGTTGTTGATATGTTTTGTTTCTCCTTGCTATTTTTTCCGCTCGCAGAGTTTCAGAGCTTTTAGCTCTGCAGTATGATTCCCTGTGCCTTATTTTTCAAGCAGATAAGGCTGTCCTTTGTACTACATTGGGGTTTCTCCCAAGATAGTGTCAAATTGATACATTAATGAGGAAATTGTTGTTCCTTCCTTTTGTCATAAACCCTTCTTCACATATGGAACGTCTTTTGCATAAATTGGATGTTGTGCGTACTCAAAGAAAATTCTTACCGGCTTCTTAAGTTTTTCTGCATTCTTCTGTCTGGTTTGTTGTTTTCTCTGGAAAACATATAGGTCAGAAGGCCACTTCTACTACTCTTTCCCTCTGGTTAAGGAGTTTACTTCGTTTTGAGTATGAGTCGGCTGGACAGCAGCCGCCTGAGAGAATAACGTCTCCTCTTGGGTTTTCAAAAATTAAGTTACTGTGGAACAGTGTTGCAAGGTAGCACCATGATCCTCTTTGCATACATTTTACAATTTCTATAGATTTGATTACTTTTGCCTCAGCTGAGGCCTCTTTTATATTTTTTTATTTTTATTTTATTTTATTGAGGTAATACAAAGATATTACAAATGAGAAAGACACAGTATATGTTACTTAAATGGAAATAAAGTCAAGAACAAGTGCATGCAAGGCAATACAATTGTGGGATGCAATGGTAATATCAGTAAGGTATGGTATATAATAACATTACTACTGAGGGGACCCAATGTTAGTGTCTTAAGTGGAAATGAAGTCCAGAATAAAATCATGCATGGCAATGCATTTGTCACGTGCAGTGAGAATGTCAATAAGGTGTAGTACATTGGCACAAGTCATATCTGGCAAAGCATGTCTGTGCTTAACATAAGGTACCTCTTTTTATATATGATTCAAACATGAAATTTTCTCCCAACACAAGAAAGATCACTCTGGGATCTGTATTAGTAAAATCATACAATATGAGTGGGGTATTAGATCTTAGAAATAACATAATTTATGCTTACCTGATAAATTTATTTCTCTTGTAGTGTATCCAGTCCACGGATCATCCATTACTTGTGGGATATTCTCCTTCCCAACAGGAAGTTGCAAGAGGATCACCCACAGCAGAGCTGCTATATAGCTCCTCCCCTCACTGCCATATCCAGTCATTCGACCGAAACATGCCGAGAAAGGAGAAACCATAGGGTGCAGTGGTGACTGTAGTTTAATTAAAATTTAGACCTGCCTGAAAAGGACAGGGCGGGCCGTGGACTGGATACACTACAAGAGAAATAAATTTATCAGGTAAGCATAAATTATGTTTTCTCTTGTTAAGTGTATCCAGTCCACGGATCATCCATACCAATACCAAAGCTAAAGTACACAGATGATGGGAGGGACTAGGCAGGAACTTAAACGGAAGGAACCACTGCCTGTAGAACCTTTCTCCCAAAAACAGCCTCCGAAGAAGCAAAAGTATCAAATTTGTAAAATTTGGAAAAATTATGAAGCGAAGACCAAGTTGCAGCCTTTCAAATCTGTTCAACAGAGGCCTCATTTTTAAAGGCCCAGGTGGAAGCCACAGCTCTATTAGAATGAGCTGTAATCCTTTCAGGAGGCTGCTGTCCAGCAGTCTCATAGGCTAAACGGATTATACTCCGAAGCCAAAAAGAAAGAGAGGTTGCCGAGGCCTTTTGACCTCTTCTCTGTCCAGAGTAAACAACAAACAGGTTAGATGTTTGGCAAAAATCTTTAGTAGCTTGTAAGTAAAACTTCAAGGCACGGACTACGTCTAGATTATGCAAAAGACGTTCCTTCTTTGAAGAAGGATTAGGACATAATGATGGAACAACAATCTCTTGATTGATATTCTTGTTAGAAACCACCTTAGGTAAAAACCCAGGTTTTGTACGCAGAACAACTTTATCTGAATGAAAGATCAGATAAGGAGAATCACAATGTAAGGCAGATAACTCCGAGACTCTTCGAGCCGAGGAAATAGCCATCAGAAAAAGAACTTTCCATGAAAGAAGTTTGATATCAATAGAATGAAGGGGTTCAAACGGAACCCCTTGAAGAACTTTTAGAACCAAGTTTAAGCTCCATGGAGGAGCAACAGGTTTAAACACAGGCTTAATTCTAACTAAAGTCTGACAAAATGCCTGAACGTCTGGAACTTCTGCCAGACGCTTGTGTAAAAGAATAGACAGAGCAGAAATCTGTCCCTTTAAAGAACTAGCTGATAATCCTTTGTCCAAACCCTCTTGGAGGAAGGACAATATCCTAGGAATCCTAACCCTACTCCATGAGTAATTCTTGGATTCACACCAATGAAGATATTTACGCCATATCTTGTGGTAAATTTTCCTGGTGACAGGCTTTCGTGCCTGTATTAAGGTATCAATTACCGACTCGGAGAAGCCACGCTTTGATAGGATCAAGCGTTCAATCTCCATGCAGTCAGTCTCAGAGAAAGTAGATTCGGATGATTGAAAGGACCTTGTATTAGAAGGTCTTGTCTCAGAGGCAGAGTCCATGGTGGAAAGGATGACATCTCCACTAGGTCTGCATACCAGGTCCTGCGTGGCCACGCAGGCACTATCAATATCACTGATGCTCTCTCCTGCTTGATCTTGGCAATCAGACGAGGGAGCAGAGGAAACGGTGGAAACACATAAGCCAGGTTGAAGAACCAAGGCGCTGCTAGAGCATCTATCAGTGCCGCTTCTGGGTCCCTGGACCTGGATCCGTAACAAGTAAGCTTGGCATTCTGGCGAGACGCCATGAGATCCAATTCTGGTTTGCCCCAACGGAGAACCAATTGAGCAAACACCTCCGGATGAAGTTCCCATTCCCCCGGATGAAAAGTCTGACGACTTAGAAAATCCGCCTCCCAGTTCTCTACACCTGGGATATGGATCGCTGACAGGTGGCAAGAGTGAGTCTCTGCCCAGCGAATTATCTTGGAGACTTCTGACATCGCTAGGGAACTCCTGGTTCCCCCTTGATGGTTGATGTAAGCCACAGTCGTGATGTTGTCCGACTGAAATCTGATGAACCTCAGTGTTGCTAGCTGAGGCCAAGCTAGAAGAGCATTGAATATTGCTCTTAACTCCAGAATATTTATTGGGAGGAGTTTCTCCTCCTGAGTCCATGAACCCTGAGCCTTCAGGGAGTTCCAGACTGCACCCCAACCTAGAAGGCTGGCATCTGTTGTTACAATTGCCCAATCTGGTCTGCGAAAGGTCATACCCTTGGACAGATGGGCCCGAGATAACCACTAGAGAAGAGAATCTCTGGTTTCCTGATCCATATTTAGTAGAGGGGACAAATCTGTATAATCCCCATTCCACTGACTGAGCATGCATAATTGCAGCGGTCTGAGATGCAGGCGCGCAAATGGCACTATGTTCATCGCCGCTACCATTAAGCCGATTACTTCCATGCACTGAGCCACCGTGGGGCGCGGAATCGAGTGAAGAACACGGCAAGCATTTAGAAGTTTTGATAACCTGGACTCCGTCAGGTAAATTTTCATTTCTACAGAATCTGAGTCCCTAGGAAGGAAACCCTTGTGAGAGGAGATAGAGAACTCTTTTCTTCGTTCACTTTCCACCCATGCGACCTCAGGAATGCCAGAACTATCTCTGTATGAGATTTGGTAATTTGAAAGCTTGACGCCTGTATCAGGATGTCGTCCAGGTAAGGAGCCACCGCTATGCCTCGCGGTCTTAGGACCGCCAGAAGTGAGCCCAGAACCTTTGTAAAAATTCTTGGGGCTGTAGCCAACCCGAACGGAAGAGCTACAAATTGGTAATGCCTGTCTAGAAAGGCAAATCTCAGGAACTGATGATGATTCTTGTGAATCGGAATGTGAAGGTAGGCATCCTTTAAGTCCACTGTGGTCATGTACTGACCCTCTTGGATCATGGGTAAAATGGTTCGAATAGTTTCCATCTTGAATGACAGAACTCTGAGGAATTTGTTTAGGATCTTTAAATCCAAAATTGGTCTGAAGGTTCCCTCTTTTTTGGGAACCACAAACAGATTTGAATAAAACCCCTGTCCTTGTTCCGTCCGCAGAACTGTATGGATCACTCCCATTACAAGGAGATCTTGTACGCAACTTTATCTGGTTTGCAGATAATCTTGAAAGGTGAAATCTCCCTTGTGGAGGAGAAGCTTTGAAGTCCAGAAGATATCCCTGAGATATGATCTCCAACGCCCAGGGATCCTGAACATCTCTTGCCCACGCCTGGGCGAAGAGAGTCTGCCCCCTACTAGATCCGTTGTCGGATAGGGGGCCGCTCCTTCATGCTGTCTTAGAGGCAGCAGCAGGCTTTCTGGCCTGCTTGCCCTTGTTCCAGGACTTGTTAGGTTTCCAGGCCTGCTTGGATTGAGCAAAAGTTCCCTCTTGTTTTGAAGCAGAGGAAGTTGATGCTGCACCTGCCTTGAAATTTCGAAAGGCACGAAAATTAGACTGTTTGGCCTTTGATTTGGCCCTGTCCTGAGGAAGGGTATGACCCTTACCTCCAGTAATGTCAGCAATAATTTCTTTCAAACCAGGCCCGAATAAGGTCTGCCCCTTGAAAGGAATGTTGAGTAATTTAGACTTTGAAGTCACATCAGCTGACCAGGATTTGAGCCATAGCGCCCTACGCGCCTTGATGGCGAATCCGGAATTCTTAGCCGTTAGTTTAGTCAAATGAACAATGGCATCAGAAACAAATGAGTTAGCTAGCTTAAGAGTTTAAGCTTGTCAACAATTTCAGTCAATGGAGCTGTATGGATGGCCTCTTCCAGGGCCTCAAACCAGAATGCCGCCGCAGAAGTGACAGGCGAAATGCATGCAAGGGGCTGTAAAATAAAACCTTGTTGAATAAACATTTTCTTAAGGTAACCCTCTAATTTTTTATCCATTGGATCTGAAAAAGCACAACTGTCCTCAACCGGGATAGTGGTACGCTTTGCTAAAGTAGAAACTGCTCCCTCCACCTTAGGGACTGTCTGCCATAAGTCCTGTGTAGTGGCATCTATTGGAAACATTTTTCTAAATATAGGAGGTGGGGAAAAGGGCACACCGGGCCTATCCCACTCCTTACTAATAATTTCTGTAAGCCTTTTAGGTATTGGAAAAACATCAGTACTCACCGGCACTGCATAGTATTTATCCAGCCTACACAATTTCTCTGGCACTGCAATTGTGTCACAGTCATTCAGAGCAGCTAATACCTCCCCAAGCAATACACGGAGGTTCTCAAGCTTAAATTTAAAATTAGAAATCTCTGAATCAGGTCTCCCCGATTCAGAGACGTCACCCACAGACTGAAGTTCTCCGTCCTCAGGTTCTGCATATTGTGACGCAGTATCAGACATGGCTCTTACAGCATCTACGCGCTCTGTATCTCGTCTAACCCCAGAGCTATCGCCCTTGCCTCTCAATTCAGGCAATCTGGATAATACCTCTGACAGGGTATTATTCATGATTGCAGCCATGTCCTGCAAAGTAATCGCTATGGGCGTCCCTGATGTACTTGGCGCCATATTAGCGTGCGTCCCTTGAGCGGGAGGCGAAGGGTCTGACACGTGGGGAGAGTTAGTCGGCATAACTTCCCCCTCGATAGACCCCTCTGGTGACAATTCTTTTATAGATAAAGACTGATCTTTACTGTTTAAGGTGAAATCAATACATTTAGTACACATTCTCCTATGGGGCTCCACCATAGCTTTTAAACATAATGAACAAGTATCCTCTGTTTCAGACATGTTTGTACAGACTAGCAATGAGACTAGCAAGCTTGGAAAACACTTTAAAGCAAGTTAACAAGCAATATAAAAAACGTTACTGTGCCTTTAAGAGAAACAAATTTTGACAAAATTTGAAATAACAGTGAAAAAAGGCAGTTACACTAACGAAATTTTTACAGTGTATGTAACAAGTCAGCAGAGCATTGCACCCACTTGCAAATGGATGATTAACCCCTTAATACCAAAAACGGAATAATAAATGACAAAAACGTTTTTAAACACAGTCACAACAACTGCCACAGTCTACTGTGGTTGTTACCCTCCTCAAACACGACTTTTGAAGCCTTTTGAGCCCTTCAGAGATGTCCTGTATCATGCAGAAGGAAGCTGAGTGTCTCAGTCTGTAATTCTAGCTGCGCAGAAAAGCGCTAAAATAGGCCCCTCCCACTCATATTACAACAGTGGAAAGCCTCAGGAAACTGTTTCTAGGCAAAAATCAAGCCAGCCATGTGGAAAAAAACTAGGCCCCAATAAATGTTGTCACCAAACATATATAAAAACGATTAACATGCCAGCAAACGTTTTATATTACACTTTTATAAGAGTATGTATCTCTGTTAATAAGCCTGATACCAGTCGCTATCACTGCATTTAAGGCTTAACTTACATTAATCCGGTATCAGCAGCATTTTTCTAGCAAATTCCATCCCTAGAAGTATGTTAACTGCACATACCTTATTGCAGGAAAACCTGCACGCCATTCCCCCTCTGAAGTTACCTCACTCCTCAGAATATGTGAGAACGGCAGTGGATCTTAGTTACTTCTGCTAAGATCATAGAAATCACAGGCAGATTCTTCTTCTAATGCTGCCTGAGATGAAACAGTACACTCCGGTACCATTTAAAAATAACAAACTTTTGATTGAAGTTAAAAAAATAACTATAATACACCACTCTCCTCTTACTACCTCCATCTTTGTTGAGAGTTGCAAGAGAATGACTGGATATGGCAGTGAGGGGAGGAGCTATAGAGCAGCTCTGCTGTGGGTGATCCTCTTGCAACTTCCTGTTGGGAAGGAGAATATCCCACAAGTAATGGATGATCCGTGGACTGGATACACTAAACAAGAGAAAAATATAGGAAACATATGAGGCTTCACAGGAAACAAAAACCAGGGTATCACAATGTGTCCCATCAATTAAGATAGATTTGAAACCCATAGGATAATATAATATTAAGTAGCGTTTTAATTAAGGCTCCAGAGCTAGCCAGTTGGATCAGGTATAGTATGTCTGTACTTATAAGAGGCATGTATAACAGTAGATGGAGGAGGGTATAACAATCTGCATCTTATGCTGTGATATATCCAAGAAAGCGAAACTTTGGGACACTAAACAAAGTGTGAGTTATGTACAGTAAGTACATTTTTCCAGGAGGTATTGCTGCTGAATGCTAATATACAATAGTAATGTGTATAAGTGCAGAAAATATATACATGGATAATGTGGAATTAAATATAAACATAACACAACAATCCCCCATCATACTTAAGTGAAAATCAACAGAACTACAAGCTTAACATAGCAATACCTAGATAAGAACAATTTTAATAATTCAGGCGTAGTATTAGCTTCACTGGAATATATTAGAGAGGATTATTGCATTGATAGCTCCAGCTCTTGGTAATATACAACAGTGACTTATAATGGGTTAGGAACTTTAGTGTAAAAACAGATAAGGAATATGGGGGTGATTAAGTCCAAAATAATTTGAAAAATATGCACAATATACATGAACAAATATGTAAACATATCAATTTGGAATAGAGTATATTGTAATATAACATAGCAAGTAGCCCAGTTATCTGTCAAATTTCAAGACATAGTGTGTGTCAGGCAAGTAGCCGTCATTTTTATAGAGTAACATGGGCATATTATGCATTTAGTAATGTATGGCTCAGGGACATCAGCTGCTGAGATGCAGTTCTAGATAAAAATGCTTTACCCAATGCTCTCCAGTAGTATGGTAAAAAGAGGAGAGGGACTATGGAACTTTACTCTGCCTTTAACAATCAGCATCCATACAGAATATGATCAGTCCCAAAATGGTATCCCCTTCACTGCAAGTCTTTATCAGGCAATCTATGAATGTTTATAAGAGAGAAAGGGGAGAAGTCATTCTGTATTTCACAGGATTTTGTGGAAAATTGGTTTGGTTCCCCAAAGTTCCCATTCCTCTGTACATCATTACCTGTTGGGGCATTTTAGATAGCTTCAAGTAGGCTCAAGAATGTAGGAAGTGGGTTCTGTGCAACAGGTTAAGCTCCTCTGACAATCTGTCCCCATATCTCAACGTGAATAAGGGCAAAGGCTTCTGGACCAGGAGTATGCTGTGAGAGTCCCAACTCCTTTTTTCTGCTAAGTGTCTCCGCGACCATGTAGAGTAGGAATCTGATAAGTCCTTGGGGTGAGCCGTTTTAGCTGTTGATGAGGTGATCCTGGTGGAAGTGTACTCGCTGTCTGCTATGGTCTTAGGCGCAGTTGTACTTACATTGCCTTGGATAGCGTTACCAACTGCAGCCTGTACAATTCGGGTGTAACTGGAGGCCTGGGATTACCTTGCTTTGTTTGATCCCTGCAGCTCCAATCCGGTCCCATCTCCCCCACTAGAAAGAGTCAAATGCAGATAACTCTAAGCGCTGCCGGCCACACAGCACCCAGGAGCTGGATGAGTACAGGATGCTAGGGAGGTAGATTGGGTGTGGGTCGGAGGTCTGCTATGAATGCGTCTCGGTTACCTTTGAGCAGTGAGTCTAATTCCTGCAGTAAATTACAGTAAGTCGTCATGGTGGTTATGTGAGGCAATTTGGAGCACTGTTAATAAAGTAATTTAGGCAGCAATACAAAGTTTGCTGTATTACCCCGGCTAGTTGGGGGGGGGGGGGTATTGAGCGCCAAAATTTAGGCCGCCGCCGTCACAGAGCTCAAAGTTCCAGCCTAGGATTCAGGAAGCATAGGTACAACAATTTTTATATTGATATGATCTGTAGACACTTCTGCAGCAATCTGACAAAATGCGGTGGATGTTGCATCAAATGGTTGATAGCTGGCAGGTTATCAACACTATTTTAAGAGCTCCTAGTTTTGCAGCCGTTCATGGCCGCTGCCCGGACACGCCCCCCCCCCCCCCCCCGGCTGAGGCCTCTTTTGGGAGAAAGGTTCTTAAGCGGTGGTGCCTTCTGTTTAGGTCCTCCTGCCTTGTTCTCCCTCCCTTTTCATTCCATGTACTCTAGCTTGGGTATTGGTTACCACTAGTAATTGGAATGACGTTGTGGAACCTCCGTGTCTAAGGAAAGAAAACAAAATTTCAGCTTACCTAATAAATTTCTTTCCGGGCATGGAGAATCCACGACCCCGCCCTCTTGTTCATTATGATTCGGCAGTTTTTTTGTGTAAACCTCAGGCACCTTTTCACCCTTGTGTTTCTTCTTTTTCTATTTTCCTTCAGCTGAATGACTGGGGGGTTATGGGTAAGGGAAGTTACACTTAACAGCCTTGTTGGGGTGCTCTTTGCCTTCTCCTGCTGGCCAGGAGTTGAATATCCCACTAGTAATTGAAATGACGTTGTGGATTCTCTATGTCCGGAAAGAAATACATTTATCAGGTAAGCATAAATTTTGTTTATGTAGACAAAAACAAAATAAAGGTGACAGTATCAATCCAGATTACCCCTAGTGAACTCTTAGATACCCCTCTCAGCACTGGCACATGCAATAAGAGCACGAGCAACATTAAGGATTATGAATCTGATAATCAAAAACTTGCACATGTAGGGAATCTATTGAGAGATAATACAAGCTTATGTAAATGCATCTCCGTCACATCTAGAAACCTGCTGAGTCAGATAAACAGCTTTACCTTTCTAAATCTGTTTGTGGCCCTCTGCAGTACTGATGAGACTTCCTGCCAGAGCTTTAGTTCATCCTGACCCTGCAATTGTGGGCGTCCACAGAAATGTTTCCAGCGGGAGACAGGCAATTAGGGTTGCACCGATACTAGTATCAGTACTTGTACACGTGCAAATGCTTGGATACTTAAACCAATACCTCCAAATCTTAGATCTTACCCATATGCCATCTTGTGCCGTTTTTTCAAACTTCATGTTCCCATTTCATTTTAAGATGGGGTGGAGACAACTAAAAATTGTTCACTTCTGTTCTGCCAATAAAAATTGCTGTTATTTGTATTATTGTGCTCCAAAAGCTGCTACTATACAGCTAGAAGCCTACCTGGGAGAGTTCACTGTAATTCATTCAGACAAACCCCTGAAGTACTGGGAAGTTAATAAACTGAGATTTAATGGCCCAAAAATATCTTTTTGCCCCCTGCAGTAGTGTGAACAGTGAAAGACTGTTCAGCTTAGCGTCAAATATCCTAACTGATAAAAGAAACAGACTTATAGCTGAACATGCAGAGATGCTTCTGTTCCTTAAAAAAAACTTGCCACTAACTTTTGAAAAATGATTCTAATTGCTAGATTGCCTTTTATACTGCTAGTTCTCATCTTGCACAATTATGTTCAAAGCATTCTTTACTCTGAGGAACATCCTTAGCTTATATAATTGCAGGAAGAGTGTTCATGGGACAAAATAAGTTAATTCCTATGAATATTCATCCTACAATTATAGGACTAGATTTAGATAACATTTGATTAGTAAGCTTTACCAATGCACTGTTCACATTTCCAATTCCATAGACTTTAATGGAGTTGGACATGTAATAAGAGTATTGGTAAAGCTTACCAGTTAATGTAATCTATCCCATAGTGTTGTTCCCCATGATTAAACAGTACACTGTTATATTTTTTACTGTATTGCACTTTTGGTTGGTTGTGATTTTACATTTGTTATGTATTGTTGATGTTATTATTAATATATTTTATGGTAATATTTTTATTTCTTTCCTAAGATATGGTGAGTCCACAGCGTCCTCAATTACTGTTGGGAATATCACTCCTGGCCAGCAGGAGGAAGCAAAGAGCACCACAGCCAAGCTGTTAAGTATCACTCCCCTTCCCACAAACCCCAGTCATTCTCTTTCCCTTCATTCATGGAGGAGGTGAAGTTTTGGTGTCTGAATAAAATAGAAATTTTACTACAAGCAAGTTTATTGGGTATAGCCGTACACCATGTTAATCTCTTCAGTAAGGGTAGTGGTGGCTTTCAAGCAGTTAGGAACTTGTAAGGTGGGCCTTATTGTGTTTTCCTGACATTTTGTGCTGCCCTAGTATAAAAAAAATCAGAGTAGGTTTACTCTGTTCTTTCTCTTGTACAGGTCTCTGTGAGGAACTGTGTCCTTACATACCTAGTGAGCTGTCTACATGCCGGACAGCGGACTTGGCAGATAAGTGCTTTTTCTTTCAGGTGGGGAGTTTATGCACTTAAAAATATTTTCCTGCATATGTTTCATTAAGGGACAAGGTAATCCTTAAGTAAGGATTAGTATGGGCATGGAGCAGACCCTGCATACTATGTGACTATGTTAACCTTTTTGTGAAGGGGTTAATTATTTTTATTAGAGACAGTTTCTGGTGGAGACTTATTGATATTCTCTGTGAAAAAGCTATTGCTATTGGGCTGCTCTTGGTAAAGAGAGCTTATGGTCTACGGATCTTTTGACAGTTTAGCGGTGGTTTCTTTAACCGCTATCAATTCCTCAGGGGCTCTGTGTTAGGACGTTGTCAGTACGTTAGAAGTGGCGTACCAGGAAGTAAGTTAATTTTGCGCCTTATTGCGGCACAGCATATTGATTGTTCCCGTTCACGTGACACTCCGTCGACTTTATTGGAAGACGGAAGACGGAGCGGTGTCGGCTGCTAAGAAATTATGCTCTTCTTTGGAGTCCGGGTGTTCGTTGTGGGATTAAGGAGCAGTTATGCACCTCAGCTAAGGCTGAGGTTTGGGGTTCCCTGAGGTTAATTATTATGAGCATACTATCGCTCGGTTGTTTATTAAAAGATTTTATTGAAAGACTGCTTGGAATCATATACCCTAGCTAGTAAGTGGTAGTGCTACCTAGCAATCGCTGTTAATTTCTTGTCAGGTGGAAATTCTATTCGATAGGATCATGTCTGATGTAGAGCAAGATTCTGCACAGATGAATTGCATTTTGTGTTTAGAAGCACAGATTGTTGAACCTATGCAATTCTGTTCCTCATGTGTTAAGAGGACGTTACTATGTAAAGAAAATATGTTTTTAGTTGAGCCTAATGTCTCTCAGGATGATAATTCCACAGCCTTCTCCTGTAAGGTCCCAAGCATCAAGGGCATCACATGCGATGCCCTGCGCTTGCTCTATAACTCCTAGTAGAGTATATTTGAAGGCGGAGATTTCCGCACAAGTTTCTTCTGCGGTTTCGGCAGCGTTAGCTGCCTTTCCTGAGTTAAATGGCAAACGCAAAAGGAAAGTTAAAGATTCAGATGGCAAGGTTTCTGATTCTAGTAATGTTTCTCAGATGGGCTTTCCTCTTAAATCTGATGAGGAAGATTCGTCAGGACTTTCTGAGGGAGAAATTTCAGATTTAGACAGTGTAATTCCTTCTTCTGAAGCTGAGGGGGTTTCCTTCAGATTTAAGCTTGAACACCTTTGTTTATTGTTAAAGGAGGTTTTGACTACCTTGGACGACTCAGATACTTCTGTCATTGTCCACCCTAACAAATCTAGTAAGCTTAATAGTTACTTTGAGGTTCCTTCCTCTAAGAAAGTTTTTCCAGTTCCAGACCGTGCTCTGGAACTTCCCTGGTGAGTTAAGCAGCCATGTTCTGGGTCCCACTATCAACTCGACCTCCAGGATCTTACTTGCGCCGACCACAAGCGAGGTAGTGTCTGACGTCACAGCTGACAGTTAACCGGAGCGTCCCCCAGCAAACGGGTAATCCTCAGTCCAAACAGCTACCGATCCCACCAGCTATTGCTAAAAACAACCCTACGCTGCCGGACTTTTTCAAAGGTACTTGACAGTTAGTCAGGGGCGTATCATGGCCTAGGTAAACAAGGAACGGGCCTAGGGCAGCAGATTTGGGGGGGGGGGGGCGGCAGACCCAGTTGACTATATGCATGCTGCTGTTCAAAGGGGAACTAGGAGAGCGCACAAGCTAATATTAAATGCATTGTTTTTTTTTTTAATGTTGAAAGAGAAAGAGAGAGAAAAAAAGAGAGAAAGAAAGAAAGAGAGAGAGAGAGAGAGAGAGAGAGAGAGAGAGACTTTTTGACTTTTCAAAATAATTTATTTTACAATCTTACATAAAAACAACTTTTTTTTACAAATGCATAATCAAATTTTCATTTTCAATATCACAAATTACATTTTCTATACTCCACTTTGATTTAAATGATTCTAAATCATGAATCATCTTATAAAATTGATAATCGATCTGTACTCTAGATGCTACTAATAAACTAAACAGATGTAATACATTAGTCATACCAACACCAGTTAACTTACATTTTCTACTTTTAAGAATAGCCAACTTTGCCTGTCCTACCAAAAAGTTAGCTAAAACAATATAGTGCCTTTTAACAAAATTGTATTGAATTCCAAAGATAAAAGTAGTACCTGAAAAGTCAAAATGCAATTTTAAAAATAAAACGCTCAACAAATTAAAAAGACCCCCTAACCTAGGACAGAAAAGAAACATATGATAAATAGTTTCCCTCACTGATGTACAAAAGGGGCAATATTCAGTATTTTCAGGATTAATATGACTTAAAAAAGAATTAGTAGCTATTATACCATGAATTATTCGCCACTGTAGATCGCCTGAACGTTTTAGAATTGGGGGTTTATATAAAGTCCTCCAAACAGGTCTAACACTTGTTAAAACATCAAGGTGCTCCCTCCACTTTGTATCAGGAAATGTTTTAAGCTGGTGAAAATGACAAATCTTTACGCACATGATATACATTAATTTCTTATTTATATTATTAAAACTTAAATTATACAAAGTTTTAAAACAAAGAAGTTTTTCAGAAAAATCAAAATTATAATCAACAGCGGAGTGACTTGTAAAGATGATATTGAAAAACCCCATCAGTCAAACTGTTTTCAACAAAACTCCTTTCTAATGCATATAAAGTGCTTTTAGGAAGAACTGACTTTACCATTTCCACCAGCTGAGAAACAAACCTAACTGACTGAATTTGTACTTTTCTTGCCAAATCAGAAGCTGAAACCCATTTAAAACCATTAAAGTCTATTAAATGTTTAACTTTAGTAACTCCAGTCTTTACAAAAATGGAAACCAAACTCTTAGAACTAAAATGTTCAATGTTTAAAGATGGATTATAAAACAAAGGTTCCTCCAAAATCCAGGGAAAACTTAAAGATTTCTCATTCCGTAAAAGTTTTAGAAATTTCCAAGCATTTATAACACTGCCATAAAAAGGGGTAGCATTGGTTACATCTATTTGACCCAAATCTATTAGAAACAACTGCTGATCATACCCCAAACCACCTACTCTATGAAGCAGCGTAAAACCAAGGTATCTCCAAGGGGCATAACCATCATAAAACAATAGTCTCTGCAAAAAAGGAAGCCTAAAAGCTGCTGTTCTGCTTTTTAAATCCATTAAAGCCTGACCACCTTCACTTACTGGTAAAAACAAAACACTTTGCTTAAGCCAATGATTTGAATCCCAAAAAAATGACAGTAATTTTTTCTGAATATTTTCTAAAAGTAGAGGGGGCGGATTCAGAACACTCAATCTATGCCACATTATAGAGGCAATTAAGTTATTAATAACTAAAACTCTCCCTCTATATGATAAATGTGACAGCAGCCATTTCCATTTTTGCAACCTCTCCTCTATCCTGTCTAAAACTCCCTCCCAATTCAAATGCATAACTTCATCTGAGCCTAAAAAAACTCCTAGAATCTTAAAACCAGATCTGTTCCACTCTAATTTTTCAGGAAGACTTGGTGGAAAATCCTCACTCCATTCCCCAAGCAAGAGAGTATTACATTTAGGCCAGTTTATTTTTGCTCCTGAAGCGATTTCATGTATTTTTTGCCAATTACAGAGCACATTAACATCTTGTTTACTACACACAAACACATATACATCATCAGCATATGCAGATACTTTTATAGATATAGGAACCTGTATGTGAGGTAAACTTAAACCTACCAGATGGTCTCTTAATTTAATCAGTAAAGGCTCAATTGCAAGAGAATACAGCATTCCAGAAAGTGGACATCCCTGCCTAATACCAGTTTGTACAGGGAAAGGACTACTAAGTTCACCATTAATCTTCAGAACACTAAATATATTGTTATATAAAAGTTGTATAGCAGAAATAAATTGAGGACCAAAACCATAAGCATTCAAAGTACTGAAGAGGTAATCATGCTCAACTCTGTCAAAAGCCTTCTGTTGATCTAGTGAAATTATACCCACATTAATATTAAACAATTTGGAAACAGTTATAGAATCCCTTAATAAAGAAATATTATCATGAATACACCTATTAGGAATACTGTAGGTTTGATCAGGGTGCACTACAGAACCTATAACTTCTCTCAAGCGCATTGCCAAAGCTTTAGAAAAAAGTTTATAGTCTGTACATAACAGAGAGACTGGTCTCCAATTTCTTATATCAGTCAAATCACCTTTTTTAGGCAACAGAGTTATCACTGCACGCCGACAACTTAAGGGCAGCTCTCTGACCTGTAAGGATTCCTTAAGGACCAAGTGAACATCTTCACCAATTATAGTCCAGAAATGCTTATAAAAATCCACAGGAAGCCCATCAATTCCAGGGGCCTTGCCACTGTGCAAACTGTTTAAAGCAGAAGTCAGTTAATCAAATGTTAAAAGTTTTTCAAGGTCCTCCACATCCCGATCCTTTATCTTTGGGAGAGAACAGAAGAGCTTCTGTGTAGAAGAATCTGATCCATTAAAGACTTTTCTCCTGAACAGTTCTGTATAGAAATCCACAGCACAGTTTCTTATCTCCTCTTGCTCAGTGAGCTCCAAACCATTTGAGTCCTTTAGACAAAGTATCACTTTCTTTTGTACATTTTTCTTCTCAAGTCCAAAGAAATACTGGGATGATATGTCCATCTCTGTTGCAAACTTGAAAGCGAGATCTTACTAGCGCACCCTGTACCCTACTATCCAATAGGTTGGCTTCATACAACCCAACATTAAAAGAGCTATCAAAGGCTTTTTGAAGTTGCAAAATGTCCTGCTCCAGAACTCTCATGCTATTATTTACACTTGCAGACATTTGCTGACTATACTGTTGACAAAAACTTTTATTTGTACTTTTCCTATATCCCACCATTGCCTTAATGTTGCAAAAACATAATTTATGTAAGAACTTACCTGATAAATTCATTTCTTTCATATTAGCAAGAGTCCATGAGCTAGTGACGTATGGGATATACATTCCTACCAGGAGGGGCAAAGTTTCCCAAACCTCAAAATGCCTATAAATACACCCCTCACCACACCCACAAATCAGTTTAACGAATAGCCAAGAAGTGGGGTGATAAGAAAAAAAGTGCGAAAGCATAAAAAATAAGAAATTGGAATAATTGTGCTTTATACAAAAAAATCATAACCACCACAAAAAAAAGGGTGGGCCTCATGGACTCTTGCTAATATGAAAGAAATGAATTTATCAGGTAAGTTCTTACATAAATGATGTTTTCTTTCATGTAATTAGCAAGAGTCCATGAGCTAGTGTCAGATTCTACAGTGTAGCTTATGCTGTCTCTTTAAGCAATTGTCCTTACTCCATATATAACCTCCCACTTCTCTTACCTCATTGCTGGATTAATGTTTTCACATCCCTGCATGAGAAAGCTCCTCAGCCAATCTGCTATCTGACATAGGGGAATCACTCTTCTGCTACACAGAGCAACCACTTCCTGTGCTGCAGCTCTCTCCCTTTCACACAGAACCACCTGTGTGCAGGACTGACATCATCAGCTACAGCCACAGCTCTCACCTCTCACTCTCAAGCTTGTTACCTGCAGTTCAGCATTCTCATACACGCTGAACTCTTCTGTTCCTGGGAAACCTGTAGCACCACTGGACTCTAACTCACTAAGGTCTAAGGCAGGTCGTATAACTTATTATCTTATGCTAAGTCAATTTAGCTTTATGCTTAGTAACCTGTGAATTGTTACTGAAATCTCGCTCATTTATACCTGATTGTATTTGTATGGTTACCTTCTGCTTAAAGCTATAACCTCCAAGTCTGCAGTGACTCTGGAGAAATAGTTTATAGGCAAACATTAAGACAGATAGTTTAATATTGCCAATTGCATATTGTAATTAAGCTATCTGTAACATCTATCACTTTGCTTAAGTTAACCTATTCAAGTAAGCTGCATAAATTCTACAGAACTGCTTTCAGGAAATCCTCACAAAAACAAGTACACTCACACTTTTTGTTCAGGGTTATAACAGATTAATCCAGCCTAAATTTGTAGAGGTTGAAAGCAGTTATGGAATTAACTGAAATCACTAATCAAGTCACAGCACTTTCACAGCGTATGGATAACGTTACCCAGTCAATTAGAGAATTGCAAACTGAGTATCAATTGTTGAACGATTGTGTTAGAGAAATGTACGCTTCAAAAACCGCTCAACCTGAACCGCAAGTGTCATTACCTGATACATTTAGCGGAAATAGGTCTAATTTCAAAGAATTTAGAAATGCCTGTTTACTCCTGTTTGAGCTCAAGCCTAAAACCTATAGCACTGATCGCCTTAAGGTTTTAACCATGATTTCCTATTTAAGGGGAGAGCCTCGCAGTTGGGCTGATAGTTTATTTGAAAACCAAAATACCTTATTGGATTCTTTTCAAGACTTTCTAAAAGCACTTTCTTCTCTGTATGACGATCCTTTCAAGCAGGAATCTGCTGAGGCTTCACTCAGGGCCTTAAAACAAGGCCGGCATCCTGTGGAGGATTATATTTCACAATTTAAAATATTCGCCATTGAGTCAAAATGGAATGAGGCGTCACTGAGACACCAATTTAGAAGTGGGCTTAGTGAAGATATTAAGGATGAGTTGTCCCGCACAGGCGTACCCCAGAGACTGGAGGATCTTTGCAATCTCTGTACCACTATAGACCGACGACTACGTGAGCGTAAACATGAGAGGTCTAATACGCCAGCTCCCTACAAAAGGTTCACCCCCTCTCCATCAAGTTCCAAGGAAACCGAATCACCTATGGAAACAGGTTTTATGCGTGGTCCTCTCTCCACTGACGAGAAAAGTAGAAGGCGGGCATTGAGACTATGCTTGTACTGTGCCTCCCCAGAGCATGATGTGTCATCTTGTCCACTTCTTAAAAAGACAAAAGCTGGTAAGATAGAATTTAACACACTTAGTCTGTCTCTATCTAAACATACTCATTCTCATATAACGTTACCTCTTACTTTGCAGTGGGATCGCCACCACATAGAAGTTGAGGCTCTTATTGACACAGGAGCGTCATCAAGTTATATTGATATTCATTTTGTCAATTTAAATAAAATTCCCTTCCTAGCAAAACAGTCTCCTGTCTCCATTAATTTAGTTGATGGCTCTTCTCTCTCCACAGGCCCCATTACACATGAAATAACACCTTTATTACTCTGTACTAGATCTGGACATAGGGAATCGATATCTTTCGACTTAATTCCAAGTCCTCTATACCCAATTATCCTTGGGTTGTCTTGGTTACACATACACAAACCAACCTTTGACTGGCAACATATGACTGTTGATTTAACTTCTTCCTACTGCACTCAGACTTGTTTTCCATTACCTCATATTTTACTCACAAAGGATGTTATATTACCTAGTGATCTAGAGGATTTTCAGGATGTGTTCAACAAAACAGAGGCACAGGTTCTACCGCCCCATAGGTCATACGATTGCCCCATTGACCTTTTGCCTGGTACAACAATTCCTGTTGGACACATATATCCTCTATCAAGACCTGAATTAGATCACTTAAAGTTATACCTACAAGAAAACCTAGCAAAAGGTTTTATTAGACCATCCACGTCCCCAGCTGGAGCTGGAATCTTTTTTGTTAAAAATAAAGACCAGTCACTTAGGCCCATAATTGACTATCGGGAGCTAAATAAAAGAACAAAGAAAAACCGTTACCCACTCCCGTTAATACCCGAACTTATTGAGAGGTTGCGCACTGCCAAGATCTTTACAAAATTGGATCTCAGGGGTGCATATAACCTCATACGAATGAGGGCTGGAGATGAATGGTTGACAGCATTTAGAACTCGATATGGCCTTTACGAATATACTGTCATGCCGTTTGGCCTTTGTAATGCTCCAGCAACATTTCAATGCTTTATTAATGACATCTTTCATGACATCTTAGACAATTTTGTAGTGGTGTACCTAGACGATATACTTATCTTCTCTGAATCCCAACAACAACATTTAACTCATGTTAGAACAGTATTAGCTCGTTTAAGACAACACAAATCCTTTTCGGGGGGGCTATGTCAGATTCTACAGTGTAGCTTATGCTGTCTCGTTAAGCAATTGTCCTTACTCCCTATATAACCTCCCACTTCTCTTACCTCATTGCTGGATTAATGTTTTCACATCCCTGCATGAGAAAGCTCCTCAGTAAAATGGCACATTTTATTCCAGCAGTTGGGTTGCTGACAGCTCAGGAAACCAGTGAGTTATTCATTAAAGAAGTTGTTCGGTTACATGGACTTCCCACGGTGATACTCTCGGACAGGGGTTCACAGTTTACCTCACGTTTTTGGAAATCTCTTTGTCAAACTCTGCATATCACTCAAAAACTTACGACCTCTTACCATCCCCAATCCAACGGGCAAGTGGAACGAACCAACCAATGGTTGGAGCAGTATCTGCGTTGCTTTTGCTCAAATCAACAAGAAATGTGGACAAAGCATTTAGCTTTGGCAGAGTTTGCCTACAACAATGCTACCAACTCCTCCACTCGACTTAGTCCATTCTACGTCAACTATGGCTTACATCCTAGAATCTCTTTTTACCCATACTTACCAAGTTCCAACCCAAAAGTGAATGATACAGTTAACGATATCTCTCAAACTTTCACCATTGCTCAACAAAATATACAACACGCTCAAAATTCGCAGAAAAAATACTATGACTTACGTCACACTCCTCAACCAACGTATCAGATAGGCCAAATGGTATGGTTGTCAACGAAAAATTTAAAATTACATACTCCCTCAAAGAAATTGAGTAAATTATTCATTGGACCATTTCCAATTGTGGATATTAAAAATCCTGCTACTGTTACACTTCGTCTTCCCGATATCTATAAAATTCATCCCACATTTCACGTCTCTCTGGTAAAGCCTTGTCTTTCTAACAAATTATCTGCAAATGCAGTCTCGCATACAGTCTCACACGATCAAGAGTATGAGGTGCAGTCTATCATTGACTCCAGACGTAGACGCGGGACACTGGAATACTTGATTCACTGGAAGGGCTTTGATCATTCTGAGGATACTTGGGAACCAGCTGCTTCTGTATCTGCTCCGAGATGTGTTTCCCTGTTTCATCGCCGAAACCCAGACCGTCCAGCTTCCTGAACCCTCGTGGTGGGTTCCTTTTCGGGGGGGGGGGGGGCTATGTCAGATTCTACAGTGTAGCTTATGCTGTCTCTTTAAGCAATTGTCCTTACTCCCTATATAACCTCCCACTTCTCTTACCTCATTGCTGGATTAATGTTTTCACATCCCTGCATGAGAAAGCTCCTCAGCCAATCTGCTATCTGACATAGGGGAATCACTCTTCTGCTACACAGAGCAACCACTTCCTGTGCTGCAGCTCTCTCCCTTTCACACAGAACCACCTGTGTGCAGGACTGACATCATCAGCTACAGCCACAGCTCTCACCTCTCACTCTCAAGCTTGTTACTTGCAGTTCAGCATTCTCACACACGCTGAACTCTTCTGTTCCTGGGAAGCCTGTAGCAGCACTGGACTCTAACTCACTAAGGTCTAAGGCAGGTCGTATAACTTATCTTATGCTAAGTCAATTTAGCTTCATGCTTAGTAACCTGTGAATTGTTACTGAAATCTCTCTCATTTATACCTGATTGTATTTGTATGGTTACCTTCTGCTTAAAGCTATAACCTCCAAGTCTGCAGTGACTCTGGAGAAATAGTTTATAGGCAAACATTAAGACAGATAGTTTAATATTGCCAATTGCATATTGTAATTAAGCTATCTGTAACATCTATCACTTTGCTTAAGTTAACCTATTCAAGTAAGCTGCATAATTTCTACAGAACTGCTTTCAGGAAATCCTCACAAAAAACAAGTGCACTCACACTTTTTGTTCAGGGTTATAACAGCTAGTGACGTATGGGATAATGAATACCCAAGATGTGGATCTTCCACGCAAGAGTCACTAGAGAGGGAGGGATAAAATAAAGACAGCCAATTCCGCTGAAAAATTAATCCACACCCAAAACAAAGTTTAAATCTTATAATGAAAAAAACTGAAATTATAAGCAGAAGAATCAAACTGAAACAGCTGCCTGAAGTACTTTTCTACCAAAAACTGCTTCAGAAGAAGAAAACACATCAAAATGGTAGAATTTAGTAAAAGTATGCAAAGATGACAAAGTTGCTGCTTTGCAAATCTGATCAACCGAAGCTTCATTCTTAAATGCCCAGGAAGTAGAGACTGACCTAGTCGAATGAGCTGTAATCCTTTGAGGCGGAGATCTACCCGACTCAACATAAGCATGATGAATCAAAGACTTTAACCAAGATGCCAAGGAAATGGCAGAAGCCTTCTGACCTTTCCTAGAACCAGAAAAAATAACAAATAGACTAGAAGTCTTTCTGAAATCTTTAGTAGCTTCAACATAATATTTCAAAGCTCTAACTACATCCAAAGAATGCAACGATCTTTCCTTAGAATTCTAAGGATTAGGACACAATGAAGGAACCACAATTTCTCTACTAATGTTGTTAGAATTCACAACCTTAGGAAAAAATTTAAATGAAGTTCGCAACACCGCCTTATCCTGATGAAAAATCAGAAAAGGAGACTCACAAGAAAGAGCAGATAATTCAGAAACTCTTCTAGCAGAAGAGATGGCCAAAAGAAACAAAACTTTCCAAGAAAGTAATTTAATATCCAGCGAATGCATAGGTTCAAACGGAGGAGCTTGAAGAGCCCCCAGAACCAAATTCAAACTCCAAGGAGGAGAAATTGACTTAACAGGTTTTATACGAACCAAAGCCTGTACAAAACAATGAATATCAGGAAGACTAGCAATCTTTCTGTGAAAGAGAACAGAAAGAGCAGAGATTTGTCCCTTCAAGGAACTTGCAGACAAACCTTTATCCAAACCATCCTGAAGAAACTGTAAAATTCTAGGAATTCTAAAAGAATGCCAAGAAAAATGATGAGAAGAACACCAAGAAATGTAAGTCTTCCAGACTCGATAATATATCTTTCTAGATACAGATTTACGAGCCTGTAACATAGTATTAATCACAGAGTCAGAGAAACCTCTATGACTGAGAATCAAGCGTTCAATCTCCATACCTTCAAATTTAAGGATTTGAGATCCTGATGGAAAAAAGGACCTTGCGATAGAAGGTCTGGTCTTAACGGAAGAGTCCACGGTTGGCAAGCAGCCATCCGGACAAGATCCGCATACCAAAACCTGTGAGGCCATGCTGGAGCCACCAGCAGAACAAACGAACGCTCCTTTAGAATCTTGGAAATCACTCTTGGAAGAAGAACTAGAGGCGGAAAGATATAGGCAGGATAATACTTCCAAGGAAGTGACAATGCATCCACTGCTTCCGCCTGAGGATCCCTGGATCTGGACAGATACCTGGGAAGCTTCTTGTTTAGATGAGAAGCCATCAGATCTATTTCTGGAAGTCCCCACATTTGAACAATCTGAAGAAATACCTCTGGGTGAAGAGACCATTCGCCCGGATGTAACGTTTGGCGACTGAGATAATCCGCTTCCCAATTGTCTATACCTGGGATATGAACCGCAGAAATTAGACAGGAGCTGGATTCCGCCCATACCAGTATTCGAGATACTTCTTTCATAGCCAGAGGACTGTGAGTCCCTCCTTGATGATTGACATATGCCACAGTTGTGACATTGTCCGTCTGAAAACAAATGAACGACTCTCTCTTTAGAAGAGGCCACGACTGAAGAGCTCTGAAAATTGCACGGAGTTCCAAAATGTTGATTGGTAATCTCGCCTCCCGAGATTCCCAAACCCCTTGTGCTGTCAGAGACCCCCAAACAGCTCCCCAACCTGTCAGATTTGCATCTGTTGAGATCACAGTCCAGGTCGGAAGAACAAAAGAAGCCCCCTGAACTAAACGATGGTGGTCTGTCCACCACGTCAGAGAGTGTCGTACAATCGGTTTTAAAGATATTAATTGAGATATCTTTGTATAATCCCTGCACCACTGGTTCAGCATACAGAGCTGAAGAGGTCGCATGTGAAAACGAGCAAAGGGGATTGCGTCCGATGCAGCAGTCATAAGACCTAGAATTTCCATGCATAAGGCTACCGAAGGGAATGATTGAGACTGAAGGTTTCGACAAGCTGAAACCAATTTCAGACGTCTCTTGTCCGTCAGAGACAGAGTCATGGACACTGAATCTATCTGGAAACCTAAAAAGGTTACCTTTGTCTGAGGAATCAACGAACTCTTTGGTAAATTGATCCTCCAACCATGTTCTTGAAGAAACGATACAAGTCGATTCGTATGAGATTCTGCTAAATGTGAAGACTGAGCAAGTACCAAGATATCGTCCAAATAAGGAAATACCACAATACCCTGTTCTCTGATTACAGATAGAAGGGCACTGAGAACCTTTGTAAAAATCCTTGGAGCTGTTGCTAGGCCAAACGGCAGAGCCACAAACTGGTAATGCTTGTCTAGGGAAGAGAATCACAGAAACTGATAGTGATCTGGATGAATCGGAATATGCAGATATGCATCCTGTAAATCTATTGTGGACATATAATGCTCTTGCTGAACAAAAGGCAGAATAGTCCTTATAGTTACCATTTTGAATGTTGGTATCCTTACATAACGATTCAATATTTTTAAATCCAGAACTGGCCTGAAGGAATTCTCCTTCTTTGGTACAATGAAGAGATTTGAGTAAAACCCCAGCCCCTGTTCCAGAACTGGAACTGGCATAATTACTCCAGCCAACTCTAGATCTGAAACACATTTCAGAAATGCTTGAGCCTTCACTGGATTTATTGGTACAGGGGAAAGAAAAAATCTTTTTGCAGGAGGCCTTATCTTGAAGCCTATTCTGTACCCTTGTGAAACAATGTTCTGGATCCAAAGATTGTGAATCGAATTGATCCAAATTGAAAAATCGTATTCTGCCCCCTACCAGCTGGGCTGGAATGAGGGCCGCACCTTCATGTGGACTTGGGAGCTGGCTTTGGCTTTCTAAAAGGCTTGGATTTATTCCAGACTGGAGATGGTTTCCAAACTGATACCGCTCCTGTAGGGGAAGGATCAGGCTTTTGTTCCTTATTGTGACGAAAGGAACAAAAACGATTAGCAGACCTAAATTTACCTTTAGATTTTTTATCCTGTGGTAAAAAAGTTCCTTTCCCCCCAGTAACAGTTGAAATAATAGAATCCAACTGTCAACCAAACAATTTATTACCCTGGAAAGAAAGGGAAAGCAAAGTTGACTTAGAAGACATATCAGCATTCCAAGTTTTAAGCCATAAAGCTCTTCTAGCTAAAATAGCTAAAGACATATACCTGACATCAACCCTAATGATATCAAAGATGGCATCACAAATAAAGTTATTAGCATGTTGAAGAAGATTAACAATGCTATGAGTATTATGATCTGTTACGTGTTGTGCTAAAGCCTCCAACCAGAAAGTTGAAGCTGCAGCAACATTCGCCAAAGATATAGCAGGCCTAAGAAGATTACCTGAACATAAGTAAGCTTTTCTTAGAAAGGATTCAATTTTCCTATCTAAAGGATCCTTAAAGGAAGTACTATCTGCCGTAGGAATAGTAGTACGTTTAGCAAGAGTAGAGATAGCCCCATCAACCTTAGGGATTTTGTCCCAAAACTCTAATCTGTCAGATGGCACAGGATATAATTGCTTAAACCGTTTAGAAGGAGTAAATGAATTACCCAAATTATTCCATTCCCTAGAAATTACTTCAGAAATAGCATCAGGGATGGGAAAAACCTCTGGAATAACTACAGGAGGTTTAAAAACCGTATTCAAACGTTTAGATTCAAGAGGACCAGATTCCTCTATTTCTAATGCAATTAAGACTTCTTTAAGCAAAGAACGAATAAATTCCATTTTAAATAAATATGAAGATTTATCAGTATCAACCTCTGAAACAGAATCCTCTGAACCAGAGGAATCATTATCAGAATCAGAATGATGATGTTCATTTAAAAATTCATCTGAAAAATGAGAAGTTTTAAAAGACCTTTTACGTTTACTAGAAGGAGGAATAACAGACATAGCCTTCTTAATAGATTTAGAAACAAAATCTCTTATGTTAACAGGAACACCCTGAATATTAGATGTTGATGGAACAGCAACAGGTAATGGAACATTACTAAAGGAAATATTATCTGCATTAACAAGTTTGTCATGACATTCATTAAAAACAACAGCCGGAGGAACAGATACCACAAGTTTACAACAAATACACTTAACTTTGGTAGATCCAGCATCAGGCAGCAATTTTCCAGAAGTATCTTCTGATTCAGGGTCAATCTGAGACATCTTGCAATATGTAATAGAAAAAACAACATATAAAGCAAAATTGATCAAATTCCTTAAAAGACAGTTTCAGGAATGGGAAAAAATGCCAATGAACAAGCTTCTAGCAACCAGAAGCAAATAAACAATGAGACTTAAATAATGAGGAGACAATAATGACGCCCATATTTTTTAGCGCCAAAAAAGACGCCCACATTATTTGGCGCCTAAATGCTTTAAGCGCCAAAAATGACGCCACATCCGGTAACGCAAAAACGTCAAAAAAATGACACAACTTCCGGAGACAAGTATGACGCCGGAAATGACAAAGAAAATTTTTGCGCCAAAAAAGTCCGTGCCAAGAATGACGCAATAAAATGAAGCATTTTCAGCCCCCGCGAGCCTAACAGCCCACAGGAGAAAAGTCAAATTTTAAGGTAAGAAAAAAATTGATTTATTCAAATGCATTATCCCAAATAATGAAACTGACTGTCTGAAATAAGGAATGTTGAACATCCTGAATCAAGGCAAATAAATGTTTAAACACAATTATTTAGAACTTTATATAAAAGTGTCCAACCATAGCTTAGAGTGTCACAAAAATAAGACTTACTTACCCCAGGACACTCATCTACATGTAGTAGAAAGCCAAACCAGTACTGAAACGAGAATCAGTAGAGGTAATGGTATATATAAGAGTATATCGTCGATCTGAAAAGGGAGGTAAGAGATGAATCTCTACGACCGAAAACAGAGAACCTATGAAATAGACCCCGTAGAAGGAGATCATTGAATTCAAATAGGCAATACTCTCTTCACATCCCTCTGACATTCACTGCACACTGAGAGGAAAACCGGGCTCCAACTTGCTGCGGAGCGTATATCAACGTAGAATCTAGCACAAACTTACTTCACCACCTCCATGGGAGGCAAAGTTTGTAAAACTGAATTGTGGGTGTGGTGAGGGGTGTATTTATAGGCATTTGAGGTTTGGGAAACTTTGCCCCTGCTGGTAGGATTGTATATCCCATACGTCACTAGCTCATGGACTCTTGCTAATTACATGAAAGAAATCATTTTTTCTTTCTGACTATTGTTTCCAAAAAAAGCAAAACATTCTAAAAAACAGAATTTATGTTTACCTGATAAATTACTTTCTCCAACGGTGTGTCCGGTCCACGGCGTCATCCTTACTTGTGGGATATTCTCCTCCCCAACAGGAAATGGCAAAGAGCCCAGCAAAGCTGGTCACATGATCCCTCCTAGGCTCCGCCTTCCCCAGTCATTCGACCGACGTAAAGGAGGAATATTTGCATAGGAGAAATTATATGATACCGTGGTGACTGTAGTTAAAGAAAATAAATTATCAGACCTGATTAAAAAACCAGGGCGGGCCGTGGACCGGACACACCGTTGGAGAAAGTAATTTATCAGGTAAACATAAATTCTGTTTTCTCCAACATAGGTGTGTCCGGTCCACGGCGTCATCCTTACTTGTGGGAACCAATACCAAAGCTTTAGGACACGGATGAAGGGAGGGAGCAAATCAGGTCACCTAGATGGAAGGCACCACGGCTTGCAAAACCTTTCTCCCAAAAATAGCCTCAGAAGAAGCAAAAGTATCAAATTTGTAAAATTTAGTAAAAGTGTGCAGTGAAGACCAAGTCGCTGCCTTACATATCTGATCAACAGAAGCCTCGTTCTTGAAGGCCCATGTGGAAGCCACAGCCCTAGTGGAATGAGCTGTGATTCTTTCAGGAGGCTGCCGTCCGGCAGTCTCGTAAGCCAATCTGATGATGCTTTTAAGCCAAAAAGAGAGAGAGGTAGAAGTTGCTTTTTGACCTCTCCTTTTACCAGAATAAACAACAAACAAGGAAGATGTTTGTCTAAAATCCTTTGTAGCATCTAAATAGAATTTTAGAGCACGAACTACATCCAAATTGTGCAACAAACGTTCCTTCTTTGAAACTGGATTCGGACACAAAGAAGGCACGACTATCTCCTGGTTAATGTTTTTGTTAGAAACAACTTTCGGAAGAAAACCAGGTTTAGTACGCAAAACCACCTTATCTGCATGGAACACCAGATAAGGAGGAGAACACTGCAGAGCAGATAACTCTGAAACTCTTCTAGCAGAAGAAATTGCAACCAAAAACAAAACTTTCCAAGATAATAACTTAATATCAACGGAATGTAAGGGTTCAAACGGAACCCCCTGAAGAACTGAAAGAACTAAATTGAGACTCCAAGGAGGAGTCAAAGGTTTGTAAACAGGCTTGATTCTAACCAGAGCCTGAACAAAGGCTTGAACATCTGGCACAGCTGCCAGCTTTTTGTGAAGTAATACAGACAAGGCAGAAATCTGTCCCTTCAAAGAACTTGCAGATAATCCTTTCTCCAAACCTTCTTGAAGAAAGGATAGAATCTTAGGAATTTTTATCTTGTCCCAAGGGAATCCTTTAGATTCACACCAACAGATATATTTTTTCCATATTTTGTGATAGATTTTTCTAGTTACAGGCTTTCTGGCCTGAACAAGGGTATCAATGACAGAATCTGAGAACCCTCGCTTTGATAAGATCAAGCGTTCAATCTCCAAGCAGTCAGTTGGAGTGAGACTAGATTCGGATGTTCGAACGGACCTTGAACAAGAAGGTCTCGTCTCAAAGGTAGCTTCCATGGTGGAGCCGATGACATATTCACCAGGTCTGCATACCAAGTCCTGCGTGGCCACGCAGGAGCTATCAAGATCACCGATGCCCTCTCCTGATTGATCCTGGCTACCAGCCTGGGGATGAGAGGAAACGGCGGGAATACATAAGCTAGTTTGAAGGCCCAAGGTGCCACTAGTGCATCTACTAGAGTCGCCTTGGGATCCCTGGATCTGGACCCGTAGCAAGGAACCTTGAAGTTCTGACGAGAGGCCATCAGATCCATGTCTGGAATGCCCCACAATTGAGTAATTTGGGCAAAGATTTCCGGATGGAGTTCCCACTCCCCCGGATGAAATGTCTGACGACTCAGAAAATCCGCTTCCCAATTTTCCACTCCTGGGATGTGGATTGCAGACAAGTGGCAGGAGTGAGTCTCCGCCCATTGAATGATTTTGGTCACTTCTTCCATCGCCAGGGAACTCCTTGTTCCCCCCTGATGGTTGATGTACGCAACAGTTGTCATGTTGTCTGATTGAAACCGTATGAATTTGGCCTTTGCTAGCTGAGGCCAAGCCTTGAGAGCATTGAATATCGCTCTCAGTTCCAGAATATTTATCGGGGGAAGAGATTCTTCCCGAGACCAAAGACCCTGAGCTTTCAGGGGTCCCCAGACCGCGCCCCAGCCCACCAGACTGGCGTCGGTCGTGACAATGACCCACTCTGGTCTGCGGAAGCTCATCCCCTGTGACAGGTTGTCCAGTGACAGCCACCAACGGAGTGAATCTCTGGTCCTCTGATCTACTTGTATCGTCGGAGACAAGTCTGTATAATCCCCATTCCACTGACTGAGCATGTACAGTTGTAATGGTCTTAGATGAATTCGCGCAAAAGGAATAATAAGGAGTCTATTATTGTTCCCAAGAAGGGAACCCTTGTTGACGGAGATAGAGAACTTTTTTCTACGTTCACTTTCCACCCGTGAGATCTGAGAAAGGCCAGGACAATGTCCGTGTGAGCCTTTGCTTGTGGAAGGGACGACGCTTGAATCAGTATGTCGTCCAAGTAAGGTACTACTGCAATGCCCCTTGGTCTTAGCACCGCTAGAAGGGACCCTAGTACCTTTGTGAAAATTCTTGGAGCAGTGGCTAATCCGAACGGAAGTGCCACAAACTGGTAATGCTTGTCCAGAAATGCGAACCTTAGGAACCGATGATGTTCCTTGTGGATAGGAATATGTAGATACGCATCCTTTAAATCCACCGTGGTCATGAATTGACCTTCCTGGATGGAAGGAAGAATTGTTCGAATGGTTTCCATTTTGAACGATGGAACCTTGAGAAACTTGTTTAGGATCTTGAGATCTAAGATTGGTCTGAATGTTCCCTCTTTTTTGGGAACTACGAACAGATTGGAGTAGAACCCCATCCCTTGTTCTCCTAATGGAACAGGATGAATCACTCCCATTTTTAACAGGTCTTCTACACAATGTAAGAATGCCTGTTTTTTATGTGGTCTGAAGACAATTGAGACCTGTGGAACCTCCCCCTTGGGGGAAGCCCCTTGAATTCCAGAAGATAACCTTGGGAGACTATTTCTAGCGCCCAAGGATCCAGAACATCTCTTGCCCAAGCCTGAGCGAAGAGAGAGAGTCTGCCCCCCACCAGATCCGGTCCCGGATCGGGGGCCAACATCTCATGCTGTCTTGGTAGCAGTGGCAGGTTTCTTGGCCTGCTTACCTTTGTTCCAGCCTTGCATTGGCCTCCAGGCTGGCTTGGCTTGAGAAGTATTACCCTCTTGCTTAGAGGACGTAGCACTTGGGGCTGGTCCGTTTCTGCGAAAGGGACGAAAATTAGGTTTATTTTTGGCCTTGAAAGACCTATCCTGAGGAAGGGCGTGGCCCTTGCCCCCAGTGATATCAGAAATAATCTCTTTCAAGTCAGGGCCAAACAGCGTTTTCCCCTTGAAAGGAATGTTAAGCAATTTGTTCTTGGAAGACGCATCCGCTGACCAAGATTTTAGCCAAAGCGCTCTGCGCGCCACAATAGCAAACCCAGAATTTTTCGCCGCTAATCTAGCCAATTGCAAAGTGGCGTCTAGGGTGAAAGAGTTAGCCAATTTGAGAGAATGAATTCTGTCCAAAATCTCCTCATAAGAAGAATCTTTATTGAGCGCCTTTTCTAGTTCATCGAACCAGAAACACGCTGCTGTAGTGACAGGAACAATGCATGAAATTGGTTGTAGAAGGTAACCTTGCTGAACAAACATCTTTTTAAGCAAACCCTCTAATTTTTTATCCATAGGATCTTTGAAAGCACAACTATCTTCTATGGGTATAGTGGTGCGTTTGTTTAGAGTAGAAACCGCCCCCTCGACCTTGGGGACTGTCTGCCATAAGTCCTTTCTGGGGTCGACCATAGGAAACAATTTCTTAAATATAGGGGGAGGGACGAAAGGTATGCTGGGCCTTTCCCATTCTTTATTTACAATGTCCGCCACCCGCTTGGGTATAGGAAAAGCTTCGGGGGGCCCCGGGACCTCTAGGAACTTGTCCATTTTACATAATTTCTCTGGAATGACCAAATTCTCACAATCATCCAGAGTAGATAACACCTCCTTAAGCAGGGCGCGGAGATGTTCCAATTTAAATTTAAATGTAATCACATCAGGTTCAGCTTGTTGAGAAATTTTCCCTGAATCTGAAATTTCTCCCTCAGACAAAACCTCCCTGGCCCCCTCAGACTGGTGTAGGGGCACTTCAGAACCAATATCATCAGCGTCCTCATGCTCTTCAGTATTTTCTAAAACAGAGCAGTCGCGCTTTCGCTGATAAGTGGGCATTTAGGCTAAAATGTTTTTGATAGAATTATCCATTACAGCCGTTAATTGTTGCATAGTAAGGAGTATTGGCGCACTAGATGTACTAGGGGCCTCCTGTGTGGGCAAGACTGGTGTAGACGAAGGAGGGGATGATGCAGTACCATGCTTACTCCCCTCACTTGAGGAATCATCTTGGGCATCATTTTCTCTAAATTTTGTGTCACATAAATCACATCTATTTAAATGAGAAGGAACCTTGGCTTCCCCACATACAGAACACAGTCTATCTGGTAGTTCAGACATGTTAAACAGGCATAAACTTGATAACAAAGTACAAAAAACGTTTTAAAATAAAACCGTTACTGTCACTTTAAATTTTAAACTGAACACACTTTATTACTGCAAATGTGAAAAAGTATGAAGGAATTGTTCAAAATTCACCAAAATTTCACCACAGTGTCTTAAAGCCTTAAAAGAATTGCACACCAAATTTGAAAGCTTTAACTCTTAAAATAACGGAACCGGAGCCGTTTTTATAATTAACCCCTTTACAGTCCCTGGTATCTGCTTTGCTGAGACCCAACCAAGCCCAAAGGGGAATACGATACCAAATGACGCCTTCAGAAAGTCTTTTCTATGTATCAGAGCTCCTCACACATGCATCTGCATGTCATGCTTCCCAAAAACAAGTGCGCAATAGAGGCGCGAAAATGAGGCTCTGCCTATGATTAGGGAAAGCCCCTAGAGAATAAGGTGTCCAATACAGTGCCTGCCGGTTATTTTACATAATTCCCAAGAATAAAATAATTCCTCAAAGCTATGAAGTATAAAATATGTTTATATATCAATCGTTTTAGCCCAGAAAATGTCTACAGTCTTGAAAGCCCTTGTGAAGCCCTTTTTTTCTTATGTAATAAAAATGGCTTACCGGATCCCATAGGGAAAATGACAGCTTCCAGCATTACATCGTCTTGTTAGAAATGTGTCATACCTCAAGCAGCAAAAGTCTGCTCACTGTTTCCCCCAACTGAAGTTAATTCCTCTCAACAGTCCTGTGTGGAAACAGCCATCGATTTTAGTAACGGTTGCTAAAATCATTTTCCTCTTACAAACAGAAATCTTCATCTCTTTTCTGTTTCAGAGTAAATAGTACATACCAGCACTATTTTAAAATAACAAACTCTTGATTGAATAATAAAAACTACAGTTAAACACCAAAAAACTCTAAGCCATCTCCGTGGAGATGTTGCCTGTACAACGGCAAAGAGAATGACTGGGGAAGGCGGAGCCTAGGAGGGATCATGTGACCAGCTTTGCTGGGCTCTTTGCCATTTCCTGTTGGGGAGGAGAATATCCCACAAGTAAGGATGACGCCGTGGACCGGACACACCTATGTTGGAGAAATTGTATATCCTTTAAAAGCTGACAATTAAAATGCCAATATGAACTATGGGTGGAAGTTGATGGCAGAACTAAATTACAAAGAACCATTGCATGATCAGAAAAAACATTAGGAACAATCTGACAATCAATAAAAATATTTGAATTATGCCTAAAAACATAAAATGTGTCCAGTCTAGCAGCAGAAATACAATTTTCACTTAAACTGACCCAAGTGTATTGTCTAATTTTTGGGTTAAACACTCTCCAGACATCAACTAAATCATTAACATTTAAAACAGAAAGCAGTTCTTTAGCAGACATTGGGGAAGGCTCCAAATGATTTCTGACAATTTTAAAATCTACAGTGCAATTAAAATCTCCCCCTAGCAGCAGCACAGTCCCTAACTGAATACGTTAAAGCTTTGCTTAAGGTTTGTAAAAAAGTAACTCTTTCTGTAGCAACACAAGGTGCATAAACATTCATAAAACAAAATGTAACCCCTCCAAATACAGCCTCAACCTTTAGAAGCTTCCTTTAATGATTTCTGCAACTACTACAGAATCTGGTTCTATATTTCAGAAAAAAGAATTGCAACTCCTGCACTTGTATTAGAGCCATGACTGAGAAAACCCTTCCCTCTCCATTCTCTAAACCTCTCATTAGTTAAATCTGTATGAGTTTCTTGTAAAAAAGATATCTTCACTTTCTTCTGTATTAAATATGAAACAATTGTAGCTCTCTTCTCACTACCTCTACACCCATTAACATTTAATGTCCCACAGGACATCTTATTCACATTTTTACCCATCACAAAACATGAAGTAAGCAAACAGAGGAAAGAGTAAAAAACAAATGCCTGCTAATCATCATTACTCTTTAGGGAAAGACGAACCTTTTGTAACAATTTGTTTAAACGACGCCTGTTTTACTGAGCTCTTCCTCGCTAGCGCGTTTACAATAGAACTCTACTGAATCTACAAACTTCACAAGATCAGGAAATGAATTCTGTGTCTTTTTCCTTTTAGTAATATCTAAAAATTCATTAATACTCTGCAGAGAATAACTAGCAGTCATTTGCTGAGCTGCAGAAACCTGAGAATCTGACATTTCAACATCTTCCTCACTCTCTGATAATGCTGCAAGAGGGGAATCATTAGCCACAGGTGTTCCTTCAGTAGCCTGCAAAACTGGGGGATTAACACTTTGTGATCTGTATTCCTTCAGTAGCCTGCACAACTGGGGGATTAACACTTTGTGATCTGTGTTCCTTCAGTAGTCTGCACAACTGGGGGATTAACACTTTGTGATCTGTGTTCCTTCAGTAGCCTGCACAACTGGGGGATTAACACTTTGTGATCTGTGTTCCTTCAGTAGCCTGCAAAACTGGGGTTAACACTTTGTGATCTGTATTCCTTCAGTAGCCTGCACAACTGGGGTTAACACTTTGTGATCTGTATTCCTTCAGTAGCCTGCAAAACTGGGGGATTAACACTTTGTGATCTGTGTTCCTTCAGTAGCCTGCACAACTGGGGGATTAACACTTTGTGATCTGTGTTCCTTCAGTAGCCTGCAAAACTGGGGGATTAACACTTTGTGATCTGTGTTCCTTCAGTAGCCTGCACAACTGGGGGATTAACACTTTGTGATCTGTGTTCCTTCAGTAGCCTGCACAACTGGGGGATTAACACTTTGTGATCTGTGTTCCTTCAGTAGCCTGCACAACTGGGGGATTAACACTTTGTGATCTGTATTCCTTCAGTAGCCTGCACAACTGGGGGATTAACACTTTGTGATCTGTGTTCCTTCAGTAGCCTGCACAACTGGGGGATTAACACTTTGTGATCTGTGTTCCTTCAGTAGTCTGCAAAACTGGGGGATTAACACTTTGTGATCTGTGTTCCTTCAGTAGTCTGCAAAACTGGGGGATTAACCCTTTGTGATCTGTGTTCCTTCAGTAGTCTGCAAAACTGGGGGATTAACACTTTGTGATCTGTGTTCCTTCAGTAGCCTGCACAACTGGGGGATTAACACTTTGTGATCTGTGTTCCTTCAGTAGTCTGCAAAACTGGGGGATTAACACTTTGTGATCTGTATTCCTTCAGTAACCTGCACAACTGGGGGATTAACACTTTGTGATCTGTATTCCTTCAGTAGTCTGCAAAACTGGGGGATTAACACTTTGTGATCTGTGTTCCTTCAGTAGTCTGCACAACTGGGGGATTAACACTTTGTGATCTGTGTTCCTTCAGTAGTCTGCAAAACTGGGGGATTAACACTTTGTGATCTGTGTTCCTTCAGTAGCCTGCAAAACTGGGGGATTAACACTTTGTGATCTGTGTTCCTTCAGTAGCCTGCAAAACTGGGGGATTAACACTTTGTGATCTGTGTTCCTTCAGTAGCCTGCAAAACTGGGGGATTAACACTTTGTGATCTGTGTTCCTTCAGTAGCCTGCACAACTGGGGGGTTAACACTTTGTGATCTGTGTTCCTTCAGTAGCCTGCACAACTGGGGGATTAACACTTTGTGATCTGTGTTCCTTCAGTAGCCTGCAAAACTGGGGGATTAACACTTTGTGATCTGTGTTCCTTCAGTAGCCTGCACAACTGGGGGGTTAACACTTTGTGATCTGTGTTCCTTCAGTAGCCTGCACAACTGGGGGATTAACACTTTGTGATCTGTGTTCCTTCAGTAGCCTGCACAACTGGGGGATTAACACTTTGTGATCTGTGTTCCTTCAGTAGCCTGCACAACTGGGGGATTAACACTTTGTGATCTGTGTTCCTTCAGTAGCCTGCAAAACTGGGGTTAACACTTTGTGATCTGTACTCCTTCAGTAGCCTGCACAACTGGGGTTAACACTTTGTGATCTGTGTTCCTTCAGTAACCTGCACAACTGGGGTTAACACTTTGTGATCTGTATTCCTTCAGTAACCTGCACAACTGGGGTTAACACTTTGTGATCTGTGTTCCTTCAGTAGCCTGCACAACTGGGGGATTAACACTTTGTGATCTGTGTTCCTTCAGTAGTCTGCACAACTGGGGGATTAACACTTTGTGATCTGTGTTCCTTCAGTAGCCTGCACAACTGGGGGATTAACACTTTGTGATCTGTGTTCCTTCAGTAACCTGCACAACTGGGGGATTAACACTTTGTGATCTGTGTTCCTTCAGTAGCCTGCACAACTGGGGGGTTAACACTTTGTGATCTGTGTTCCTTCAGTAGCCTGCACAACTGGGGGATTAACACTTTGTGATCTGTGTTCCTTCAGTAGTCTGCACAACTGGGGGATTAACACTTTGTGATCTGTGTTCCTTCAGTAGTCTGCACAACTGGGGGGTTAACACTTTGTGATCTGTGTTCCTTCAGTAGCCTGCACAACTGGGGGATTAACACTTTGTGATCTGTGTTCCTTCAGTAGCCTGCACAACTGGGGGATTAACACTTTGTGATCTGTGTTCCTTCAGTAGTCTGCACAACTGGGGGGTTAACACTTTGTGATCTGTGTTCCTTCAGTAGTCTGCACAACTGGGGGGTTAACACTTTGTGATCTGTGTTCCTTCAGTAGCCTGCAAAACTGGGGGATTAACACTTTGTGATCTGTGTTCCTTCAGTAGCCTGCACAACTGGGGGATTAACACTTTGTGATCTGTGTTCCTTCAGTAGTCTGCAAAACTGGGGATTAACACTTTGTGATCTGTGTTCCTTCAGTAGCCTGCACAACTGGGGGATTAACACTTTGTGATCTGTGTTCCTTCAGTAGTCTGCACAACTGGGGGATTAACACTTTGTGATCTGTGTTCCTTCAGTAGCCTGCACAACTGGGGGATTAACACTTTGTGATCTGTATTCCTTCAGTAGCCTGCACAACTGGGGGATTAACACTTTGTGATCTGTGTTCCTTCAGTAGTCTGCACAACTGGGGGATTAACACTTTGTGATCTGTGTTCCTTCAGTAGCCTGCAAAACTGGGGGATTAACACTTTGTGATCTGTGTTCCTTCAGTAGCCTGCACAACTGGGGGATTAACACTTTGTGATCTGTGTTCCTTCAGTAGCCTGCACAACTGGGGGATTAACACTTTGTGATCTGTGTTCCTTCAGTAGCCTGCAAAACTGGGGGATTAACACTTTGTGATCTGTGTTCCTTCAGTAGCCTGCACAACTGGGGGATTAACACTTTGTGATCTGTGTTCCTTCAGTAACCTGCACAACTGGGGGATTAACACTTTGTGATCTGTATTCCTTCAGTAGCCTGCAAAACTGGGGGATTAACACTTTGTGATCTGTATTCCTTCAGTAGTCTGCAAAACTGGGGGATTAACACTTTGTGATCTGTATTACTGCAGTAGCCTGCACAACTGGGGGATTAACACTTTGTGATCTGTGTTCCTTCAGTAGCCTGCACAACTGGGGGATTAACACTTTGTGATCTGTGTTCCTTCAGTAGCCTGCACAACTGGGGGATTAACACTTTGTGATCTGTGTTCCTTCAGTAGCCTGCACAACTGGGGGGTTAACACTTTGTGATCTGTGTTCCTTCAGTAGCCTGCAAAACTGGGGGATTAACACTTTGTGATCTGTATTCCTTCAGTAGTCTGCACAACTGGGGGATTAACACTTTGTGATCTGTGTTCCTTCAGTAGTCTGCACAACTGGGGGATTAACACTTTGTGATCTGTGTTCCTTCAGTAACCTGCACAACTGGGGGATTAACACTTTGTGATCTGTGTTCCTTCAGTAACCTGCACAACTGGGGGATTAACACTTTGTGATCTGTGTTCCTTCAGTAACCTGCACAACTGGGGGATTAACACTTTGTGATCTGTGTTCCTTCAGTAGCCTGCACAACTGGGGGATTAACACTTTGTGAACTGGGCTCATCAGCTTTATCACTTACTTTTACTGAACTAATTACAGAATTATTATTGCACTCAGCTTTTTCCTCCTTATTAACACTTTTACTTTCCTTCTCATCACCACCTGCATTTTCTATCTTCTTATATGAAACATCCTCTTTATTCACAACTGAGATTTTATTTTCTTCCATTTGATTCCCACTTATTTCATTAAATCTCTTAACCTTTTCTCTCCCTACCTGAATGAGCTCAGATTTAAAAGGTCTTTTCTTACTCTGCACTTTATCAGTTACAGCTAAATCTTTTTCCTGCAGTTTAGAAAGAGAAACTACAGCTTCCTGCTCCATTTTCTCATCTTGCTCACTGTCCTCAGATAAAGAAGACTCCCCTGATTCCAAATCAGAAAGCAAATTCTCTTGCTCATTTGCAGCAATTTCAGCTTCTGCTTTAGATCAGGGCAGTCCTTCATTAGATGTTCAGAGCTTTTACAACTAAAACAGCGCATTCGCTCAGTACTAGCAAAAACAATATAGTCACATTCATCCAACTTGTACCTTAAAGCAACGTTTTGTTACTGTCCTTAAGTATCATAAAAGCCTGTCTTCTAAAGGACATCACATGCTTAATCTCATTTGCTTTACATGCTAAAGGACATCACATGC